>NC_057863.1:18200969-18500969 GCF_019393635.1 Dromiciops gliroides
AAAGGATGTCATATAGATGAAAAAACAGATTTATTCTGTTTGACTTCAGAGAACAGAGCCAGGAGCAGTGAGAAGTTGCAAAGAAGCAAATACAGTTAAGTCCACTAGCATTTATTTTTGTTTGTTTGTTTGTTTTGTTTTTTGCAGGACAATGAGGGTTAAGTGACTTGCCCAGGGTCACACAGCTACTAAGTGTCAAGTGTCTGAGGCCGGATTTGAACTCAGGTCCTCCTGAATCCAGGGGGCAGTGCTTTATCCACTGTGCCACCTAGCTGCCCCTGTCCTTTATTCTCAAAGAGGACCATGACACTGGGGTGATGTCATAACTTGTTCTGAATTGGATTTAAGTGAGAGAAGGCTATGCAAGGTCACCAACCTAACTCTTTCCTCCAGAGCCATCTGGGTCCAGTGGCAAGATATACATCAGGATGCCTGGAGATGGCCCTGGATAGTTTTTTTTTAAAGCAATTGGGGTTAAGTGACTTACCCAGGGTAACACAGCTAGTAAGTGTCTGAAGTGAAATTTGAACTCAGGTCCTCCCGACTCCTGGGCCAGTGCTTTATCTACAGTGTGACCTAGATGCCTCTGCTGGGAATACAAAGAAAAGTAAAACATAGTCCCTGCTTTCAAGTAGCTCACAGTCTAATAGGGGAGATGACATGTAAACAATGATGTTCGGACAAGCTATTGACAGGATAACTTGGGAAAAATAAACAGAGGGAAGGCACTCTAATCAAGGAAGGTTAGGGAAGGCTTCTTGAATGAGGTAGAATTTAGATGATATTTGAAGGAAGTTGGGGAAGCTAGGAAGTAGAGATGAAGGAAGGCATTCCAGGCATAAAGAACTGCCACTAAAACACCTGGAGGTGGGAAATTATATCAGAAGAAAACTACTCACAATCAGATACTCCAAAGGGGAAGAGACTGCTGGGGGCAGGAGTGAGAACGATATACCCACTCTCATTGGAAGTTTTTAAGGAAAGGCTAGGTGACCACTTCCATAGGTATGTTATAAAGAGACATTTTTCAGGTGTAAGACAAGATCTTACAAGTCTAATAAGATTTTAGTATCTTACTAGTATGTAGCAAGATTCAATATCTTACTAGCCTGCCTTACATAGAGATCCCTTCCTAGTCTGAAGTTCAGTGATTCTCTGAGTAATTAGAAGTAAAAGATAATTTGTCCAATAAATAATCATCTTTTTTAACCATTGAAGTTTTATTTTCTGTTTTTTTCTTTTAATTTTATTAATGTCCTTTGACATCATCTTTATTTCCTTTTGCCCTCTCCCACAGAGCTATCATTTGTGCTTTTTTTTAAAGGAAAAAGAGGAAAAATAGAGTTCAGAAAAATGAACCAAGAGATCAGTTAAATCTGATTGTATATGCACTATTCCACCAACCCAACCCCGCCCCCCCCCCCCCCCCCGCCCCCAGCTTCACAAATAAAGGAGAGAGGAATTCTCTCATATCTCTTCGTTAGGGCTAAGCCGTATGGCATTAATTAAACGTTCAATGTGTTGTTATCATTATTGCTCTTTCCATTTCCATTCTCATAGTCATTGTGTATATTGTTTTCCTGGTTCTTCTTATTTCATTTTGTATTAGTTCATCTTGAGTCTCTTTGGGCTTCTCTAAATTCATTATATTTGATGTTTCTAACAGTCCATTTTATCATTGTTCAACAATTAAAAAAAATTTTTTTTAATTGAGGCAATTGGGGTTAAGTGACTTGCCCAGGGTCACACAGCTAGTAAGTGTCAAGTGTTTGAGGCTGGATTTGAACTCAGGTCCTCCTGACTCCAGGGCCGGTGTTCTATCCACTGCACCACCTAGCCAAGAGTGCTGCCCTCAAGGTTTCAATGTAAACAGGGGCTTTATATTTGTTTCTGACTTCCTTGGTCTAGATGCTACCAATGGGATTTTTCAGTCAAAGAGTTTGGACATTTTGGTCAGTTTCCTAGCATAATTCTAAATTGTATTCCAGAAGTATTGCATGGTTGTGTCATATTCAACCAAGAGCATTACTTGGGAAACCTTGATATCTTTGATGTCAGGTAGTTGCTGAGTTGGCTAGGAGTCATGGTGCATATGCTAGATTTGGAGGAAGGGCAGAATTCAAATTCTGCCTCAGATAAGGTATGACCCTGTCTAAGTCACTTAACATCTGAGTCTGTTTCCTTGTCTGATGGGGATAACAATAACACATAAAGTTGTTATGATGTTCAAATGAATAATATATGTAAAGCACTTTTCAAACATTAAAGCACTATGCAAATGTTAGTTATTATTATGTTATTGTTTATTATTGTTATTAATAGTAATAATTAAACCAGTAAAATGAAACCCTCTTCACCCTCTACTCCCACAAAAGACAGCTCTTAGTCCATGAGATTCTTCAGACCAAGCATGGGAGTTTGAGATCAGTAGATGATGCTAAATCATCACCAGCATGTTCCACCCCACTACACTTTCATTGGGAGACTTGACCACACTGCCACCTGGCTCACTCAGTCCCACCTTAGAATACTCAACTCCTCTTGCCTGAAGTATCCATGGATGAAAATGAGCTTGTGAAATGTGGTAATGAACAAAACTCAACCTGCTTTTCACACACTTTTGAGAATAAAAAGGGCAAGAGTTGAACTTCCATATTCAAATTATGCCAACTTGCTACTTTGCTTTCATTGCAAAATAATGTAAGGTTGTTGATTTGTCCAATGACAGTCTATACACAATCCATCCCAACCTAATCCAACCTAGTCCAATGCATCCCAGTCCCCAACTTTGACCCACTCCAACCCAATCCAACCCAGCCCCCAGTTTTGACCAATCCAACCCAATCCAATTCACCCTAGTCTAGATCAATCCAATCTAGTGCAACAGATCATTCTGAAAGATTTTTTAAATTGATATTTTCTTTCTATCACCTAGATTTCTCCTACACTTTTCCCTTCCTGGAGAGCCAATCCTTATATTGAATATTTTTTAGAAAGAAAGAAGTCAGCTCTTTATCAGTTCTACCATGTGGCTCATCATGTGATATATTCATATATAATAAAATGAAGCAGCTAGGTGGCACAGTGGATAGAGTACTGGCCCTGAAGTTGGGAGGATCTGAGTTCAAATTTTACCCCCAGACACTTACTGGCTGTGTTACTCTGGGCAAGTCACTTAACCCCAATTATCTTAAAAATATTGGGGGCTATCTCTAATCATCCTGATATATATCTTGCCACTGGACCCAGATGGTTCTGGAGGAGTGAGGTTGGTGACCTTGCACAGCTCTCCCTCACTCAAATCTAATTCAGTGCAAGTCATGACATCACCCTGATGTCATGGTCCTCTTTGATTATGAAGAACAAACAAGATAAAAAAAAGATGAGGTAATAACATCAGCTAGCATTTATATAGCATTTAGAGGTTTACAAAGGGCTTTACATATCTGCAGAACAACCCAGTGAGGTCAATGCTATTATTATTTCCACTTTACAGATAAGGAAATTGGGGGAAACAGGTTAAGTGCTTGCCCAACTAGTTAAAGGTTAGGATAGCAAGGTGGTGCAGAGGTCTGGAAGTTCTGTGTATCAGATGCTTAGCATTTTTTGCCTTTTACAAATAAGACTGTCAAGATGTAAAGGAAGGATAACAATTGCTTAACAGCTGCTTAGAGCAAGCAGAGAATGGGCAATCAGTCTTTTTGCACTTCTGGAACAAATCTCAAATCCCAAAAGAAAACAAGCAAATCCAAATGAGCCTGAAGCCCACGGAGAGTGTTCTGCCCTTGACCTTCCTCCCTGGAGCCTATCTTGGACTGCTGGGCTGGTTGATGACATTCCTCACCACAACCTATGCCCTCCAGTAACGGCTATATTTAGCTGCAATATCTTGTGACAGTGACAGGGGCTTAATTTTGAGTGTTGCTGCATTGAGGGTCAGTACAGAGCCCCGAAGAAAATTTAGCTTGGCCCAGTAACATGCGCTCAATTGCTTTAGAATTTAGTTTGGTGGCAGGAGGGAGCTCATAAAATATCCAAAGTAAAAATGATATTTCAAGCTTATATTCTGATTAAGGTTATTTTTGGTTTTTTTTTTCTGGACATCACTAAGGATGGCTCAGAACATATAGTGTTTTAGGATGTCAGGAACCAGTGATATCTGTGCTTCTAGACAGGATTTCAGAGATCTCTTTAAACATGATTGTTTCCTCTGCATTGATGTCCTTTGAGTTGGTTCTAATTTGCACTGATTGATTGTAAATGATGAGACTTTAGTGTTTCATATTTTACGAATTAGTTCCTAGTTCAGATTCCAGCTAATCCTCCCTCCCTCACCCTACCCTTTCACATAATAAAGGGAGAAGAAGAAAAATGGTGTGGTTCTTGCTACATTATTTTCTTCCTTCCCCTGTCCCCCTGCCCTGAAGTTATACTGTCTGTTGGGGTCCAGTCAACCATTTTCACTCTTTCTCTCTGGGCTATGTATTTTTGCATTTACTTTTGTTTTCCAGTGAGAAATCGTGGTGTACTGTGTTGAATCTTAGAAAAGGCTTCTGAGCCCATCTTGTCCAAACCAAAGCTAAATAAGATTTTCCTCTACAACATCCTGGAAAAGTGTTGTCCAGTCTTTGATTAAAGACCTCCAGGGAAGGGATTCTCACTACCCCTGAGGTAACAACCTATCTATTCCCCTTTGGCACAGCTCTCACTGCTAGGAAATTTATTTTGGGGTTTCTCTTTTTTTTCTGCTAGTCAAGCTTAAATTGAGCTCTATGATTTCTACCCATTTCTTTTAATGCTGACCCTGAGACCAACCAGCACAAGTTTGCTCTCTTTTCCATTGGTCCAGTCTTCAAACACTTGGATCCAATTGTCACCTCTCCTCCAAGCCTTCTTGTTTCCAGGCTAAATCATTGGCATATGGTGCGACCTATAGGCTCTTTGTTATCCTGGAGACTGCCCCTCTGGGGGCTCTGGTTTAGCAATGTCCTTCCTAAGATGTGAGATTTTTATTTTTATTTTTTTTTGATAAACTGGTTTTTGCTAGCAAAATTTCTAAAACAGACTTGATGTATTCCAGCCTTGAGAAATTATTTAATGATACCAAAGGTACAGACTGGGTGACCCTTGAATATATCAATCAACTCCTGAACTGTCTTGTGGGTGTGCCAGGAGCTTTGCACACTGATATGGGTTTTTTTTTTTTTGGTGAGGCAATTGGGGTTAAGTGACTTGCCCAGGGTCATACAGCTAGTGTCAATCATCTGAGGCCAGATTTGAACTCAGGTACTCCTGACTCCAGGGCCGGTGCTCTATCCACTGTGCCACCTAGCTGCCCTGAACACTGATATCTTGAGGAGAAATTAACATGATTGTTGGCCCTTCAGACCCCAGACGTATCGTATCTTCTGTATGTTCAACTTTTTGATTTTCAGAGTATCTCAGATTGACTTCCTTCACCACTGCTTCTAATCTCAATTGACCATTGTCTTCTTTTGCCTCTGTGATTTCCTTTTCTCTTGCCTTGCATCTCTCGTCATTTCATAGAATCATAATATTTAGAGCTGAAAGGTTCCTTGGGTATAATCTGATTTAATCCCTCCATTTAAATGAAGGCATAGAGCATTTAAGTTATCTACCCAAGACCAATCAGGTAAAGATAGCAGCACTGAGATTCAAACCCAGGTCCTCTGACTCCAAACCAGGGCTCATTCCACAACACCAGACTGGCTCCATTCCCCTGATGCAAAAAACACTAATACAAAAAGGTTGGCCTTATTATGGTCATCAGCAGTCAATCAGAGCACTCCTTCCTTTGCTTGTGGCCAGTTACCTAAGCACACTTCATCAGCGGTGATCTCCAGGTCCCCAGTTGCTCAGTGATAGGGATTTTTTAATGGCTTCTGGGTTTGGAGTGCGTTTCTGTGGCTGAGTGCTCCAGAAGGCTGGCTGGCTAGCTGGTTTGGCTTTCCCAGCATGCTTTCTTTTAATCTGTCAGATGCATATTGTTTCAAGAGTCAGCCACAGATCTCCAGGGGCTTTGCTCTCTGTTATTAGGGGATGGAAGCTCAATCAGCTTATGTGGGACCTGGATCTTGGTGCGGGGTGTGCTGTCAGTGACAACACCCAGCTGGTTACTGCTAAAATCCCACCCGAGGGCAGTCTCTTTTTTCCAAGACCGTGGACCTCTGCCACCCCTTTGAGGTCTGCTTCTGAATGATCACTTTGGGTATTTATTTGTTGCTTATACTCAGACTTCCCCAAAAACAAACAAACAAAGAGGTATTAAAGTGAAATGATCATCTTATTTTAATATTTATTATTTAATATAAAATAATTATCTTATGTTTAATCCACAAATGACACAATTTTGGTGGGGTGGGGAGCAGCGGGAAAGAGATTACCACTGTTTTTATTCTTCCTCAAAAAAGAGATAGGGAATAGACTTGGGATTTCAACTCCTGGGTTAGAACTCCCTCTATCAATGAGGGCCGGCAGCTTCATGACCATCTGAAAGGGTTAAATGGTTGTCCAGGGTCATAAAGCCAGCAGGTGGCAGAAGAGAGAGGTGAACCCAGGTCTTCTTGGCTTAAAGCCAGATCTCTACCACTAGTCCATGAATTCTTTCATATCCTTAAAACAGGCTTAAATAAGTCCCTTTCAATGTTTTTCCCAAGCTTCTCTAAGGTCCCATTCATCTTTAAAGATGTAGGACTCTCTGATTCTGTACTAGAGTAAAATCCTAAACTATAAATTTGCTCAAATATGATCACCTCCTCAATCTGGACTTGATTAAGATCAAGCATAGTGTAAGTCAGTTAATAAACATTCATTAAGTGCCTACTATGTTCTAGGAGCTGCGCTAAGTGCTATACAAATAAAAGCAAAGACAGATCTGTTTTCGAAGAGCTTATGATCTTTCTTTTTAATTAATAAAGTATTTTATTTTTTCCATTACATGTAAAGATAGTTCTCAACTTTTATTTATACAAGCTTTAAAATTTCAGATTTTTCTCCCTCCCTCCCCTCCCTCCCCCCTCCCCAAGACAGCAGGTAATCTGATATAGGTTTTATATATATATATATATATATATATATATATATATATATATATATATATGTGTGTGTGTGTGTGTGTGTGTGTGTGTGTGTGTGTGTGTATGTATATATGTATATGTATATATACACACATATATACATATATACACATAATAACATTAATCCTATTTCTGCATTAGTCATGTTATAAGAGAAAAAATCAGAGCAATGATGAAAAACCTCAAAATAGAAAAAAACAACAGCACCAAAACTAAAAGAAATAGTATGGTTCATTCAGCATCTAT
Organism: Dromiciops gliroides; assembly: GCF_019393635.1. Lineage (NCBI taxonomy): Eukaryota > Metazoa > Chordata > Mammalia > Microbiotheria > Microbiotheriidae > Dromiciops > Dromiciops gliroides. Next base: position 18,208,313 of record NC_057863.1, read on the forward strand.
ACTCCACAGTTCTTTTTTTTTTTCTTGGATTTGGAGATCCTCTTCTATTATGAGTTCCCTGGAACTCTTCTGTACCATTGCATTGGTGAGAAGAATATAGTCCATCACAGTAGATCAACACTCAATGTTGATGATACTGTGTACAATGTTCTTCTGGTTCTGCTCATCTCACTCATCATCAGCTCACGCAAGACCCTCCAGGTTTCTCTGAACTCCTCCTGCTCATCATTTCTTACAGCACAATAGTATTCCATTGTATTCATATACCACAACTTTTCCAGCCATTCCCCAATTGATGGGCACCCCCTCAACTTCCAATTCCTTGGCACCACATAAAGAGCAGCTATAAATATTTTTGTACATGTGGGTCCCTTTCCCCTTTCCATGATCTCTTTGGGAAAAAGACCCAAAAGTGGTATTGCTGGGTCAAAGGGCATGCACAGCTTTATCGCCCTTTGGGCATAATTCCAAATTGCTCTCCAGAATGGTTGGATCAGTTCACAGCTCCACCAACAATGCATTGAAGAGCTTATGATCTAATGGAGGAAGATGATATACAAAAGGAAGCTGAAAAGGAAGGGAGTGGGAGAAATACTCAACTCAGAGTTCCTGAGAACTCTAAAAGCACTATTGCAGGCAGGAAATGATGACAAAATCCTTCAGACCTCCTTCTTTAAATAAGGCCCTGGGGAGTGTTTGCTCTGTGCCAGGCACATTTTACAAAGATTATTTCATTTAATTCTCAAAACAACCAAAGGAGGGAGGTGCTATTATTAACCCCATTTTACAGGAGGAGATTTCAGGGGACCCTTTGCTGGCCCTGGGCACAGGACTCTGTTGCACTTCCCATATATGGTTCGAGGTCACAGTCCCAGAATGAGAATGAGCACCAGAAGGAATGGGGACCCTGGCTCCAGACTACGAAAGAATATTTGTGGTTGCTCATAGACCAAAGCACAGCGACCCCACCTCTCCTCACATCATACCAATTTGGAAGAACTGAAAACTTACAGATCCCCTAAAACTAGCACTGAGAACAGCAGAAAAAAAAAATCAAAGCTTAAAACAGTCTCCTCTTTGCCCCAGGAGAAGAGATCAACTTTAACACAAAGGTAAAAGTCAAGTAATAGGCTGGAAAAATAAGCAAACCTCAAAAACCAGAATCTGACCATAAGAAATTACTATGGTAATGTGGAAGATTTCAAAAAACGAACTCAGAAGAAAACTACAAAGTCAAAACATCTACATCCAAAGCCTCAAAGAAAAAATGTGAATTAGTTGTCAGGCCCAAAAAAGAATTCCTGGAAGTGCTTAAAAATATTTTAAAAATTGAAAAAGAGAGTTAGAGGAAAACTTGGGAAAAGAAACGAGAATGATGCAAGATAATCATGAAAAAATGTCAATAGCTTGGTCAAGGAAGCAAAAAATACTGAAGAAAATAATACCTTAAAAATTAATAGGCCAAATGGGAAAAGAGGTACACAAATCCACTGAAGAGAACTCCTTAAAAAGTAGAATTGGCCAGATGGAGAAAGAGATACCAAAAATCATTGAAGAAAAAAACTCCTAAAAAGGTGGAATTGGTCAAATGTAAAAGGAGGTACAAAAGCTCTCTGACAAAACAATTATTTGAAAATTAGAACTGCATAGGTAAAAGACAGAAATAAAACACTTTTAAGAATGGCCAAGGTGAAAGGAAAGAGAGTAGGATAAACAGGGCAGGGATAGGATGAAGGTAAATACATAGTAATTATAACTGTGAACATTTTTATAGCAAATTACTCTGATAAAGACCTCATTACTTATTTATATAAGTCAAATTTATAAAAATAAAAGCCATTCCTAATTGATATATGTTCAAAGGATATGAACAGGCAGTTTTCAGACAAAGTAATCAAAGCTATCTATAATTACAGGAAAAAATGTTCTATATTACCATTGATTAGCAAAATGCAAATTAAAACAACTCTGAGCTACCACCCCACACCTATCAAATTTACTAATATGACAGAAAAGGAAAATAGCAAATGTTGGAGTGGATGTGGAAAAATTAAGGCACCAATGCTTTGTTGGTGAAGTTACATATAGTGGTTCAACCATTCTATAGGGCATTTTGGAACTATGTCCAAAGGGCTATGAAGCCATGCATACCCTTTGACCAAGCAATACCACTACTAGGTCTGTATCCCAAAGAAATTAAAAACAGAAAAGGACCTAATGTACACAAATATTTATAGCTGCTGTTTTAATGGTGGCAAACAATGGAAATTGAGATGTCCATCAACTGAGGAATGGCTTAACAAGTTGTGGTATATAATCGTGATGGAATACTATATTGTGTTATAAAAAATGGCAAGCAAGATGCTCTCTGAAAAAACCTGGATATACATACGTTAAGTGATGCAAAGTGAAATGTGCAGAACCAAGATAACATTGCACACTGTAACAGCAACATCGTATGATGATCAACACTGAATGATTTAGCTATTTTCAGCAATACAATCATCCAAGACAATTCTAAAGGACTTATGATGAAAAATGTGATCCATCTCCAGAGAAAGAGATGGAGTCTGAATGAAAATTGAAGCATAATTTTCCTTTACTTTATTTTTCTTGGGTTTTTTTGCATGTGTTTTGATCTGTGTTTTCTTTTACAATATGACTAATGTGGAAATATGTTTTGCATGACTGCACAAGTGTAACCTATACCAAATTGCTTGCCTTCTCAATGAAGCAGGGAGGGGAGGAAGGGAAGGAGAGAATTTGAAACTCAAAAATTAAAAAAAACCATTAAAATAGTTTTTACATGTAACTGGGGAAATAAAATATTAAATCATAAAAAATAAAAATTAGAATTGGGCAAGTGAGAACTAATGACTCCATGAGGCATTAAGAAACAATAAAACAAAATCAAAAGAATGAAAAAAAAGAAGAAAATGTCAAATATGTCATAATAAAAAGCAGTAGACCTGGAAAATATATTGAGGAGAGATAATTCAAGAGTCATTGCACTACCTCAAAGCCATGATAAAAAAATAGTACCCAGACATATTTCAAGAAATTTTAACGATTTCCTGGAGAGAGGCTCAAGTACCCTCCCAACTCTGTCACTTACTACCTATGTTCCCTTCAGCTAGTTGCTTTGGCCCATTGGGCTTCCTTTTCCTCACCTGTAAAGTGAAAGTGTTAGACTGATGGAGGTGGTGCTAGGACATGGTAGCTGTCTTCAAGTGCTTGAAAGTTTCAGATGTAGAAGAAGCATTAAACTTGTTCTTTTTGTTGCCAGAGGCAGCCAAGTGGTACAGTGGACAAAAAACTGGATCGAGAGTCAAGAAGACCTGACTTCAAATTCAGCCTCAGACAATTACTAGCTGTGGACAAGTCACTTAACATCTGTTTGCCTCAGTTTCCTCATAAGTGAAATTGGGATAATAATAATGCTTGCCTCCCAGGAATTGTTATCAGTATTAAATAGGACGACACATGTAAAGTACTTTCCAAAACACAGAACTAGCTAATATTAACTAGAAGTGACAGAAGGAAATCACAAAGAGGCAAATAAATGCTTGATATCAGGAAATACTGATGAATAATCAGTGCTGACCACAAATGAAATGGGCTGCCCAGGAGGTAAGAATTTCCTCCCTATGTCGCAATTAATGATTTGGGAGAAAAGGCTGGCTGAACACTTGTCAGGTGTGATGACAAGAGGATCTTGTTTAGCTCTCTATTGGACTATATGACCTCTGAGGTCCTTTCCAACTCTAGAATTATAGGCTTCTGTGATTCCATATGATTCAAAGGAAGCCGTAATCCTTTTACTGAATGGGTTTAATACCAAACCAGAGCCATCTCACTATGAATGGTACAAGATTCTCCAGCAAGCGTTAAGCATTCTACTCTACTTCAAGGGATGGAGACATCCCCTTACATGATTTAGCTTAGCTTCTTATGTAATATGTATATGCTTGCACTACACAATGTTAACATTAAAAAAAAACCATACAGGCAAAAGCCATGCAAAGGAAGCAGATCTCACTTTATAGAGATCATTTTAGATTGGTGTTTTTTTTTTTTTTTAAAAGCAATGTTATTTTGATTTTAACTAGTTGGAGACTATATTTCCTTCCTTACAGGAGTCAGCCACGGTGCCATACAATGATTTATTCATCTCATAAGCATCATGGAAACAAAGAAAAGTTAGTCTCTGATTTTCTTTTATCACAATAATTTTTGTTGTTAATGAGTTCATCCTGTTCTCCTTAAAGCATTTAAATCGGGATGTTCAGATATCTCCAGAAGAGAAAAATTATTATTTTTTTTATGTTGCCACTCTCATGATACAGTTGATGTAATTGAAATGTCAGGCTTTATTCATGGCTGCACATCTTGTATATTTTACTTGGGATCTTGTTTCCCCCAGCTGTATAAAAAGGTAAGTATAGTATTAATTTTTTATGTTCTGATCAATCACAGAGTAGCTCTTGTTTTCTCTTTGTATCGTCCTTTGGAAATTGATTTAGAAATTGAAGTGGCATCCTAGGGAATGCCAGTATGGAGGGCACGGCGGTGGCTTGGATTTTTCACTAAAGTTACTCAATTTCCTAGGCAATTTGTAAGTTGGATGACAGTAATTTTAGAGACAATGTTTTTGTCCGTGTCTCCCTTGATTTTTCCAAATAAAAATGATTTTTGTACTATCTTTTCATTGCTTTGCAAATCCTCATTTTCTCCATCCATAAAAAATAACAATAGTAGTTAGCATTTACATTACACTTTTTTGGGGGGTGGGGCAATGGGGGTTAAGTGACTTGCCCAGGGTCACACAGCTAGTCAAGTGTCTGAGGCCGGATTTGAACTCAGGTCCTCCTGAATCCAGGGCTGGTGCTTTATCCACTGTACCCCCTAGCTACCCTCTGTAAGGGGCTAAAATTCTAGCTAGTCTGTCTAAAATATCTAATGAGTGGTCATCAATAAATTTGAAGCTTTAGCAAGAGTTTAGACTTTTAAGCATTTATTAAGGAGAATAAGAATTTGGTGAAGAGAGAGAGAAAGGTCTAGATTCATCTATCTATCTCTGGGAGCTACAGTTCTCCTGCTCCGGTCTCCTTGAGAGTCCTAGTGGAAAAAAAAGTGAGAGCGCCAGCCTCGCCCCCTCTTCCTCCCACAAGCAAACGTCACTTCCTGATGCCAAAGCAAAGCCACATGTCTTGCCCTCAGGCGCCTTCTCCTCATGGCAGAGCTTTCCTATAGTAAGTCTCCAGCAGGTGGCATCATTCTAATCATTACACCTCTAAGTGCTTGATTGATTAATCCATCTTTTAATGAGAGGAGTGTTTATACATATATACCATAATATTGGAATAATGAGGTTATTTAACCTTTGTGAAGGCCAGAACCCTGTCTTTTTTTTTTTTTTTTTTGGCAGAGCAGTAAGGGTTAAGTGACTTGCCCAGGGTCACACAGCTAGTAAGTGTCAAGAGTCTGAGTCTGGATTTGAACTCAGGTCCTCCTGAATCCAGGTTGGATGCTTTATCCACTGTGCCACCTAGCTGCCCCTATGTCTTAATCATTACTGAATTTCTCCCAGAGTTTATAAATATTTGTGAAAATATAATTTAATTACCGAGAGCCTTCCACATATGCCTTATTGTTAGTTTCGGTTCATATAGAATACACTGTCTAGTATATTGTCATCGTCATTAGAATGTGAGCTCCTTGAGGGCAGGTATTGTGATTTTTCCTTTCTTGGTATCTCTGGTATTTAGCACAGTGCCCAGAACCTGTGTTCTCCCTTACCATTTTCATCTTCTGGCTTTTCTGGCTTCCTTCAAGCCTCAGCTAAAATCTTATCTTTTACAAGAAGCCTTTCTCAGTCTCCCTTAAATGCAGGTAACTCTGCTTTAATATTATCTTCAGTATGTCTTGTTTGTAAATAATTTTTTGCATGTCGTCTGGCCCTGCTTGTGAATGTCTATTTGACTCATGATTTATCCAGACCATGGTCTTAAAAAGAATCTCTTCATTCCCGATTATCTCTATCTTTTTCAATGCAATCAGGGTTAAGTTATTTGCCCAGGGTCACACAGTTAGCAAATTTCAAGTATCTGAAGCCAGATTTGAACTCAGGTCCTTCAGACTCCAATGCTGGTGCTCTATCTACTGTACCACCTACCTGAATCAATTCCTGATTCTTTCTTTTTTAAAAAAAATTCCTGATTATTTCTAAAAAACAATAAATCAACTATTCAGATTAAGCTAAACATTGTATCTCCCTCAAAGCTCAACATAGTTTATTCAAAAGTGCTTAATAGTGAGGGGGTTAAACTAGGCAGCTTCTGACACCCCTTTCAACTTTAGGTCTATGAACCTCTGACTTTAGCCAAATCATTATATTATTCTGCATCTCAACTTCCCCATGTGTAAAATGAAGTGGTTAGATTATATGACCTTTGAGAATCATTCAGCTCTAAACATTCCATCGTCTGTCTCCTGAGTCAAAACTTCATGTTTTTCTAACTTGATGTTGCAAGCATGGGGCTTATTCGTCTGTACTATAATCTGAATAGAATAACATGACATTTAAAGAACTTTATATTGTATCTGTGAAATAATATTTCATATAGTAGTAAAATAATTATAATCTCTCTTATTTTCATTTCCAAAGGACGTCCACAAAGGGACTTCATATATTATATGCTTTAGCCTTGGTAAGGAATTGTACTTATGGAGTTCACCATTTATTAAAGGTTCCATCAATAGCTAATCATAGGAAAATCTACTTTCTATATTACCTTCTTTGGCCTGTTGTATGTTTTGGAGTTTTATCCCTGGACTTTTTTGTATCTTTACAAGGATCACAGTCCTGTGAGAATCCTGGAGTATTAATACTGCATCAACTGAGAACCTGAAGACTAAGACCTTTCTAGTATAATGGGTATACACTGAACTGAGATTCAAGGGACGTGAGTTCAAGTTCAAGGTCTGCTATTTACTATCTGCATATTCATGGGCAAGTCACTAATCTTCTCTAGGCCTTGGTTTCTTCATCTGAAACATGAGGAGGTTGGACTAGTAACTTTAAATATCTGTTCCTGTTTTAGAGCCATGATACCAGTATCCTAGAAAGGAATTAAACATAGAACAAAGCTTGGCAGAAAATACATTTGGGAGGGAAAAACATGACCCTTTGAGTACAAGGTCATCGAAAACATTTAAGCCTTTGAGTACAAGGTGATCAAAAACATTTAACCCTTTGAGTACAAGGGGAATCAAAAACATTTAACCCTTTGAGTACAAGGTGATTAAAAAAACATTTAACTCTGAGTACAAAATCATCAGGAAAAGTTAGAGTTTAATCACTTCACATAGGTTAGGAAATAAAGTTTCACATGATTTTTCACACAGTTACTAAGAAAAGGGACCTGACCACTTCTGAGTGATGAATCAGGTGAAAGAAAATATAGGATAGATATTATCCAATACCATTGCTCCCATCTATTAATAAGGCAATGTGATCTAGAGAACAGAGAGCGGGCTTCAGAGTCAGGTGGACCTGGATTAAAATCTTGCCTCTGATATACTCTGGCTGTGTGGCTCTAGGAAAGTCACTTAAACAGAGATTATAAGATCATAGTAGGGCCAGAAAGGACCTTAGATGCCATAAAGTTCAAACACTTTACAGAGTGGGAAACTGAGGCCCTGCAAAGGGAAAGCAACTGCCTAAGGTCACTCAGGGTAGACATTTCTAAGGCCAGTTCTGGGCTATGGACCCGGGTTCTCCAATTTCCAATCTAACCTTCATGCACCATGCTGTGCCTCCCTCAACGTTTTTGCTTACCAAGAGCAGGATTTGGGTGGTATATGCATGAGCTTTGAAGCTAGGGAAACCAGAGCATCTCAGTACTGGGGATCTCCATTCAGCGATTTTCTCTGCCAGTCAAAAGTACACAGCGATTAGCATGGAATTACTATGTTCTGCTGGGTTCAAAATTAATTTCCTGGAATGCCAGTGAGTGACTTAAGAAATTTTAAAGACGATACAGACTTGGGGAAGCAGATTTTTGGCATAACTGCTAGTTTTCTTTTATTTCTTGGACTCAGATGTTAACCATTGATGAAAATTAGGGCGAACAAATAAGAGAGCAGTCCCTGGCCTCAAATAATAAGTTACCAAGTGTCTTTTGGCAGCTGGGGCCTTCCTAATGACATCTTGCATGGAGGAATGCTTAATATTTTACAGTTGTCAGAGATCATTAATGAATTCTTCCAAAAGTATTTGGGGGAAGGAGGCACATAGATTTCTTATTTTACAAATTAATACGTTGAGGTAAAGTCTTGGCACAAGTGAATTCCTTTAAATTCACATAGCAAATTCCATTCCAGACACTCAGTTTCATCTTTAGCCAACTTGCTAATCTTAAAAATGACCTGAGTTCAAATCCAAGGTCTGGTATTTACTATGTGCATAAGTCATTTGGGTATTCAAGACTGGGGATTGGCATTAGAGAGCCCAAACAGTGGGGGATTCATAGGATCATAGAGTCAGAATTATAATAACAGTTGTACTAGTATTTATATAGCAATTTAAGGATTACAAAGCACTTTACAAATATTATCTTATTTTATCCTCAAACAGCTCTGGGAAGAAGATATTATTCCTATTTTGCTGATGGGAGGGTTAAGCTGTGGGAGGCTATGGAATTTTGAGCAACTTGCCTTCAGTCACATAGCTAGTAAATATCTGAGGCAGGTCTTGAACTCATGTTTTCCTGACTCCAGGGCCAGCTCTCTCTATTAATTCTACTTTCAAAGAGACCTTAAACATTTGAGTTGATACACAGAGAAATGAAATACCTTTCTAAAAGTCACATGGGCATTCCTGGATCTCTCTCCCTCCCCACCCCCACTCCCCCAATAGCATGTAAAGCAGAATAGTGTTACCGATTGAAATAGCAGTAGTAACACCTATCACAGGAAGGGATTTTCATGAAATCACAGATTTAGAGCCTAAAGAATCTTAAAGGCTCAGTCTATAAGATTTTGTTGTCTTTTTAAAAAGGAGAGATTTTTGGTTTTTTGTTTTTAATCTTAGAGGTCACCTAGTTCTAAAACCTTCATTTTACAAATAGGGAGATTCAATCTGAGAGCAGTTAAGGGACTTGTTCAAGATCACGCAGGTAAAAAAGGAAAGAGACAGGATTTGAATCTATGGCCCCTGACTCCAGTCAGGTCTCGTTTGACTAGACTGTTTAGAGCTAGAAGGGACCTGAGATCACCCTACTCCCAGATTTATAGATGAGCAAACAGAGACCCAGAGAAATCAATGATTCGGCAAAGGTCTCATAGTAAGTGGCAAAGTTGAGATCTGAACCTAGGACTGCTGCTCCCAGATCTAGCGATCTTCCTACAATGCCTGGTGATGACATTGCCAATGGCGGTGGCAAATCGGGAGCAGACTATGGTGGGGAGAGCTCTGATATTGGAGTCAGGAGGCCTGAGATCAGCCCTCCCTGCCTTCAACTTACTAGCCGTGTTTCCCTGGTCAAGTCACCTCACCTCTCTGAGACTCCGTTTCCTCTGTATGATGAATTATTCAGAGAAAAATGCTTTGTAAGCATGAAAGCACCATCGACCTAAGAGGGGGTTGTAGCATCAACTATGACCAATCCATGGCAGGTTCTTGTATGTGCTGACTGCCAAGCCTTTAGTCTGACCCTGGGTGTTTCTCATACTTAATGATGATGATGATGATGATGATAGACATTTATATAGCATATTCAATTTCAGAAAATACTTTACAGATATTACTTCATTAGAGATTCCCCAAAACCCTATAAGGTAAATACTGTCAGTATTCTGTCCATTTTATATATGAGGAAACTGAGGTTCAGAAAAAACCTAAGTAAGTCTCCCAGAGGCACTCCCTTGGTAAACAGAAGAGATGAGTCCAAAGCCAAACAGTGTATCCTCTATGCCACATTGTCCTCCTGTTTTAAAGATTAAAAAAATTAATGGATTGTTGGTCAAGAAACTTATCCTCCCACCTCACAGTTGATTTGGGAGCAATGAGTTTTGATTGAACATCTCTCATGCTCTTTGGGGACCTTAGAGTTTCTGTTTGCCAGAATTCCAAGTTGTAAATTTGCTTTATTTAATGAAATCTAATTTTCAATTGCTTGCCCAGTATGCTAAAATGAATTAAAATAATGATAACCACAAATTACATGACACTTTTTTTAAAATTTCTTCTAAAGTGAGGCATTTGGGGTTAAGTGACTTGCCCAGGGTCACACAGCTAGTAAATGTTAAGTGTCTGAGGATGGATTTGACCTCAGGTCCTCCTGACTCCAGGGCCAGTGCTCTATCCGCTGCGCCACCTATGACACTTTATTTTTACAAAGTTCTTACCTACCCACTGTAGCTCATTCGACCCTCTCCACAACCCTAAGAAGATTGTTTGCTGTTATCATTTCTATACCTGAGGGTTAAGTGATAGTGGGGGTATCACATAGGCAGAAATGGGTCTTGAACCCAGGTCTTGGGATGTTGAGTCTAATCCCCTTACCATTAATAGCTAGCATTTATGTAGCACTTTAATGTTTGCAAAGCAATGTACAAATATCTCATTTTATCCTCACAACAACTTTGGGATATAGATTCTATTATCATCCCAGTTTTACAGATGAGGAAACTGAGGCAGACAACAGTTAAGTGACTTGCCCATGGTTATGCAGCTAGCGTCTGAGGCTAAATTGAATGTGGGTCTTCCTAGCTCCAGTGCCAGTATTTACCTGCTGCACCACCTAGCTGCCTATGTCAAGGTATCCTCCCTGATTCACCCTTCTCCAAAATGGAGAACCTATAATTTAAACCATCAAATTATCTGTCCTTCAAAAAGATGACAGTTTCTGCTGGCTTTGTCAGTTGCCTAATTCAGGACTCTTGTTCTCATTGGACTACAGACTTCTAAATTCCAGTATCTGTCTATAAACAGTAATCTCCCAGTTCAGACTTGATTAGAGGCTGAATCTAATCTCACCAGAAATTAGTTCTCAAATTCAAATTCAATTGAAAACAGATGTCTCCAGGCAGACATGGAGAGGCTGCTAAAGAAATATTTCTTCCCACAACTTAAGTCTCTCTGGTTGGAACCTCTAAGTATTTGTAATCAGCAGGAGGGTAAAATAAAGTTGGACCCTCTTCCTTGGAGGAATATGTAGAAGGAAGCCAATCAATCAACCAATGAGGATTTATAACAAGCATGTAATATGTGCCAAGCACTGGGCTAAGTTCTGGGAACACAAAGATGATGAAGACAATGAGGACAACAACAATACAACCAATTTCTGCTCTCCCAAAGTTTGCTTCTAGAAAAGACTTTATTTATTTACCTTTGCCTTTTCATTGCTAGCTCAGAAAATGTCAGGTAGAACAATGAATCAAGTGTGTCCTCTATAAACTAAGAAGGGTCAGACCGATACTTTGAGCCTTAATTTCTTGAGTTGAAGTGTCTTCTAGGTTAAGAAAGCCTTTCAAAGGTCCTTAAGGAATTTTTAGACTTGTGTTCTCAAGGTCAGCTTCCACCTTCATATCTTTCTTTGTATAATGGGTTTCTCCCACCTCACTCTTCTCTGATCAAGCAGAATTAAGGACACATCATAGAAATGCATAAGGGAGATTTATTTCAAATAGAATAGAAGGGATATGACAAGAAATAGAAATCAAGCAGTAGCCCTTCTCACCATAGCCAGATGAATTGAAAGTTATCATTGCACCTGACATTTTAAGGTACAAAAAAAAAAGAAAAGAAAACCCATTGAAGATGGGCTAGAAAGCTAGAACCATTTTCTTGATTCTTGTTAATGATACAACCTATAGACTAAATTTGTAAACAGCCAGTGTTCTGTAATTCTCTGATTTTTAAAAGTACATTTCATTTTGCTAAATAAACTAACTTGGAAAATTTAAAGGACCCATTCTAATCCAGTAGAGGATTTCATCTTTTGTGATTGAGGATGAAATTTTACTTCTGCACTTGACCCTTAAGCAAAATCAAAAGGGCTTAAATTTTTGTGGGCAACATTTCATTTATTTAATGTACTGATCTAGATTTATCTTTCATGTCACCATTTATAGTGGAGGTACTGAGTCTTGATTTAGTTATCATTATATCTGTCAGTCTTCAGAAATAATTGGCCATTCAGTTTTATTTTTGTGAATCAGATTTCTATCAGCAACATACCTAAGGCTCACTAGGCTTTAAAAATGTCCCAAACTATGATGTTTAAGTTACATGTCTTGTCTCTTCCAATTGGTCATTTATTCAGAAACAGCTAGAGACAGCTGCATGTTGGATCCCATCATTTTCTCCTTTAATAGATCCAATTCTGATGTCAGCCTTTAAGGAAATTTACTAAAAGGTCGCAGAATTTTGGACTCAAAAGAATAAAGCCCATCAAACTTTTTTTTTCATGGAATCTTGGTTTGATTTCTCTAGTTGGTCCCTTTTGTGATAAAACAGACAACGATTACATGAAATTAAGAAGTAAACATTAGTTAATATTTTGATTATCCACATTCCATCTTTCACTTTGGTTTAACCTCAGTTATCCCTTGTTGCCATTATCACAAAGAAGTTCACTTCTCTCCTCTCTTGCATATTCACTTATTTACTAGTTTTCTCTAATGATTATTGTATTAATGTATGAGTTGTAGTTTTCCAGAATACAGTGGCTGCTGCTACTCTGACCCATTTCTCAGAACCTTAGAAAGGCAGAGTGGCTTTTCCAACTGAAGTATGGGCACTAGAGAGTTCTGTTATTTGTTACACAGGAAAATGTGAATTTAAAAAATGAAAACACTTCTCAAGTCAAGTTAAAGCAACCTGCATTTATTAATCACCTATTTTGTGCTAGGCACTGTGCCAAGAGCAGGAAGAGTTTGGAAGCTATTCTTGAATGTTGTTGAGTCATTTCAGTCATGTCTGAGTCTTCATGACTCTTTTTGGGGTTTTCTTGTCAGAGACAGTGGAGTGGTTTGTCATTTCTTTCTCCATCTCATCTGTAAAATGATTTACAGATGGGGAAAATGAGGCCAACAGGGTTAAGTGACTTGCCCAGGGTTACATAGCTAGTAAATCTCTGAGACCAGATTTGAACTCATGAAGATGAGTCTTCCTGATTGCAAGCCCAGCGCTCTGCACTGTAGCGCCACCTAGCTACCCTATTCTCAAGTGGTTAGGGGAAAATATTAAAGAATCTTTGATATTGTTCATATGAATACTTCGTCCATTGAAATAGATTACAACCCATGTATTACTTCCTATCCTAGGGAAATCGTCATATTTTCCCATAAATCATCTAGAATGAATCATCCCTTATATTCTGGAGGTCTTGTAGTCTGTTGACATTTATGGAAACCAATTGATCCTATAGGCATTCCATTGATTATCCTTCAAAACACTAGCAACCCTGCCCCCCACCATTATGGTTCATGAATTTTTACATTTTACCAAAAAATGGGAGGTGGTAAGTACAGGGATTAGAAATGGACCGAAGAGCAAATAAGACATCTTAAAATATATTTTGTTAAAAAAAATGGTGGTGAAGTAGGAAGATTATAATTGGGTTAAGTGAGGAAAACGTGTCTTCCAAAGCAGATGGCCTGACTCTTAAAGAGTTGTTTGGAGCACTGAAAGATTTAGTGATTTCTCGGTCTCAGTTAGTGTATGTTGAAGGCAGGATTTGAACTCAAGACAAAGCACCCCCTCCCACAGCATATTTAAAACATACATATTTTTAGAATGGTAAATAGTTGGGAGTTTATGGTTTTAAGTGCAATTTCATTTACATTATGGTTATTTGAATGTTGATTTTATTAAAATTGCAAATCACTTTTTTTTAAAAGGCAGGAAATAGCTTATTTTGTTATATGGATAACAACCCACACTGATGCTTTTAAATTCATATGCTTTATTTGGTTAATGTAGTATGAGAGGGAGCAATCTCCCCCTCTCATACCTTCTCCTCCTTGGCACAATTAACGAAATCACAGAAATGAGGGTGAAAGTGCAAAGACTATGTATGTCCTATTACTATTTTCTAAAGCATGAGGGAAGAAACTCACTGAGAAGCCATCTAGCTATTGTCTGGCAAAGCAAAGGGCACACACTGGTGGCCTTTAGGAAAACCAGACTTAGGCACTAGGCTAGGGAGGGACTGGGCAGCCGCCACAAAGAACAAGACTTCTGTAAAGTAACATAACCTTCAGTCATCAAAGTCCACATTTTGTCTCTCTCTTTTTGGAATCAATCAATAAACATTTATTAAGCACCTACCATGTGCCAGGCACTGGGTACACTGTTAATGCCTAGTAATCAATCAGCATGTGTTTATAAAAGACTTACTGTGTTTCAGGCAAAATGAAACCCTTCAAGGAGTTCACATTCTTCCGGGTAGGGAAGTGAAGACATTTCATTAGGTAGGTACTGTTGATTTTGTGGGGTTTTTTGGTCTTCCCAAATTAAGTGCAATGTCTGACACGTAGTAGGGCTGCTTGCTGATTGATTATTGAACTGGATTCTATTTACTTTTTTGGCATTTCAGGTTTGTTTTATTTTGAAATTTTAAAATACATCACCTAAAGATAATAAATCATCATGATTTTTATCAGCATATTTCTAATTTGGAATTCAAGCTCCATCTGATTTTAGGTAAATATTTCATCAGAAGCAAAATCTACTTGGTTCCAGCCCTGAAAGTGCCCAAGTATTCTAAATATGCTATCTAGATCAAGAGTTGCACTCTGGTTTATTTATAAAGAGATAAAAGGAATTGTTCACAACTTGAGCATCTTAGCTAAGTCAGTCAGAATTTTCCAAAGACAGGGAGTTAAGGAAGAAGCCTTAGCAGTCCCTTAATGACAGGGCCCGTGCAGGGGATGCTGTAATAATTGGTAATTACCTCATCTGATGCTCTGTAATGATTTGGCTGATCAAATCATTGGGTCTTGGGTTGATTTTTTTTCCAGGCCCCACCAACTGTTGACAAATGTAGCGATAAATTCATGCTTCCTGTTGCTTCCCTCATCTGTTTTGCTTTAGTATAAACATAAAAATAATAACTGTCACTAAAACTGGCAGGTGAATTCTAGGATTTTTTAAAAGCTATAGTCAGGTTTCCTAGAATTCTCTATCCTGTTCTATTACCAGAAACCAGATACTTTATTTGGAGGCTTCATTATTATAGAAACGACTGTTGGATTTTTCCTTTGAACTGAATTTCCATGAGTCTTTCTCACCAATCCTTTTAATGCTGTCAGGGAAAGAAGACAGCAAACATCAGGACAGATAATATCTAAAATAAAGCCCAGGCAGGACATTTGCAGATGAGCCAACTGTTTAAATGCAAATTTAGGAGCATTGTTGGGATTCTGCCGGCTTAGCCATCCTAAATAATGTCACTATTACAAATGATATAGAGTTAGCCTCTAGCTATGGTTTTTCTTTGGGGGGGGGGGGAATGGGACAATTAGGGTTGAGTGACTTGCCCAAAGTCACACAGCTAGTAAGTGTCAAGTGTCTGAGGTCGAATTTGAAGTCAGGTCCTCCTGAATCCAGGGCCCGTGCTCTATCCGCTGTGCCACCTAGCTGCCCCTTGCATCAATCAATTATACAATAATTTAATAAGCATTTACTGAGATGATTCTAAGGAAAACTCCAAGGGGACAAAGAAAGAGGCCAAAAAAAAAAATCCAAACTCTCAAAAGGCTTCCACTCCCATTGGGAAGATGACGTGGATCTAATTAGGGACACAAGATATACAGAGAGTGGATGTGACCTGAGGAGAGCAGGAGTCCATGTTCTTAGACTTCATGTCCAGCATCCTTTAGGCCCTAAGGACGCAGCCAGTGAGGAATAAAGAAAGAAGGACTAGATGAAAGTTTAGCCGTCTCTTCTCCTTTCTGTTCTGCTACAAACTCCATGACGTTGGACCAGTCTTCTCTCTCTGGCCAACAGTCTCATTCTTGACAAGATGAACCGGAAGGCTTGTGTCTAAGGTTCTCTCCAGCTTTCACACCACGTCCTTCTCGTTACCTGGGCCTGTGTACAGTTTCATGGCTGATTTCTCTGAATCTCAGAGTTGGAAAGGAGTTTAGAGATCTTTTAGTCCTACCCACATCTGAACAAGAATCCCTTGCCTAATAATTGTGTGACTTTGGGAAAGTCTCTTAACCTTGTTAGATCTCTATAACATGAGGGTATTGTATCAGATACACACTAAGGTCCCTTAGGCTCCCATGAGCTTATCAAGTCACCCAAAGTCTATGTATCGCTGCTAACTTCCTAATAAGTCATATCTGGCAACAATCTGTATTGGGTGAGGAAATGCCTATGCTGGGAGCTCCCTAAGCTAAGAAAATTCCAGATACTTTGCTCAGTTGCACCCTTTAAGTTTTAATACAGAATTGATTTTTAATAAGCTCAGCAGGAAAACATTTGACTCCGGTGGATTGAGAATAAAGTACCATCTGTAGTATTCATTAGGAACCACAAGCCCCACCTGCCACTCTGTGGGTGACATTGACTAGCCCCTAAAAGGCGTCTCTCTCATTCTGGACAAGTCCAGAAGAAGACAGACAGGAGCACGCCTTGTAAATCAAGGTGGGGAGAAAGCGGGATCATAAAAGGATGATGGGTCAAGAAATGGTAGGTAAAGGCTTTAGGCTGTGCGCCCACAGGGCTCAGGTAGACACCGTCGTCCATAAGTGAAAGAGATGAAAATCCGGCTTTGTCAGGATTTCCATCCATGCGGCGGCACGGGCTGGTACCTGGCACGCTGCTGCCTGAGCCCAGCCAACCCTCTGCCTCAGAGAGGCCTACAGAGGTCCATCCACAGAACCATTTAATCTGCACTTGGCAGGGTGGAAGGTAGAAGCTGGACAAACACTGAGATCTCCGTCCTTCGGAAAATCTGCTATTGGAGGTGAACACTCCGGGCAGCAGGGAGACTGCAAAGCGGGGGCCCCTGCGGCCCCTAGTCGGCCCTGGCCTGGCCCTGCAGGAAATCACTGGCACCACCACGGATTAAAGGCCTTTGGAAACAGGTCCAAAGAGACCAGTGAGACTGGAATCCCCTGAGAAGCTTCCATTTCAAGACCCAAAGGTTAAAAAGAGGCCAGGAGCCAGACGGGGCTCTCACAGGGGCCGAGCAGAACACCATGATTCCCTTTCCATAAGACTGCCCTTCAAAATGCTTGACACATTCCCCAAGCTACTAAAATTATTTTTTGTTATAGTGGCTTAAAGGAGATTATTTCATTTGATCCTCAGCATTCCTGAGAGGTACCTAATACAGGTAATGTTTTACCCAATTTACAGATGAGAAAATTGAGCTGGGAAGTATCTACAGTGGCATTCGAATCCATGCCTTCCCTGTTCAATTCACCCAACTACCTTGCCTCTCCACTGTACAGCTAGACCAGTTTAGGCTTATGCTGCTGCAGAACCAGGAGGGTCTGCTCCCCCTCCAACAGACCACGGTCCTTTTCCCTGTTTCAGGAGGAGCCAGGCCTGGTCAGAGGCCTGTGTGTAGAGGCCTGGAGCCGGTTGCTGAGCCCAGACTTTGTAGAGAGCCAGCCCCGGGCCTCTCTCCCTCCGAGGCCCCTCCATCCATCTCGCTGTGTCTATAAATCACTTCTGATGTGTGGTTCGTGTTCAGGAAGTGCTCTGACTGCCTCGCCGTGTAATGATGGAGTGGAGGAAAGGACTCATTTTGGAAGGAGTGTGGCTAACTTAGCACAGCTTCGCACCATGTTCCCTTCAACTCTGAACTTCCTAAACATCTCCCGCAGCTTGGATGGTTCACCACAAATGGACAGGCGATTTGTGGGGCTGATGGCGTCTCTGAGAATGCCCAGAAGCAAGGCTGGCCTGCTTTATTAATGGCCCTAGTAGGAAAGCCAGTGGATCGTAAATAATGAGACAGAAAGGTCACTCGACAGATATCATTTGAGTGCCTGCTGTATGCCTGGCTGTGGGCCAGTGACTTCCTTCTTGGCTTCACGGGGTTTGAGGGGGAGCAAGAGCAGCGGATGGTCAGATACCAACCACAGGGCCCAGTAGCGAGATTGCTAAGGTCACACGGACATGCCTTGTCAGAAGCAGGATTTGAACCCAGGTCTTCCTAGCTCCAAAATTAGCTCTTTATTCACTGCCTCCGAGGGAAGGAGGGGGCAAGTGGAGATGCATACAAATGAAACTGCTAGTGGATTAGATAGGTCTCTATTATAAGAGCATGTGTGCCAAATGGTGGAGTGAACACAATTTGAGAATAGGATTGTGGGGCTAAAATTGAGGCCAGAGGGGTAGGGAAAGGCATCAGAGAGATCAGTGTGGGCTGGTATTATGAGGGAAGGCTTCCCAAAGGGCGAGGGACTGGGCAAGGCTGGAGAAAATGGGAGAAGGCATCGGGTGACACGGGTCATGGAGGGATCTGAATCTGATATCCTGGCTCTGTCCCTGACTAGCAGGATGAGTGTGGACAAAACTCTGGCCCTCTCTGGGACTCAGCTGGCTGATGAGAAAGCTGGACCATCTGATAGCTAAGGTTCCTTTGAGCTCTACAGTCTATGATCAGGGGCCGTCTAATCCAGCTCCTTGTATATGCATGTGTCACATGCATGCACACATTTTATACACACAATATACATGCATGTTTGAGTATGTCTTATATATTTATGTATATGTACATAACAAATCTGTCTCTCTCTCTCCTCTCTCTCTTCTCTCTCTCTCTCTCCTCTCTCTCTTCTCTCTCTCTCTCTCTCACTCTCTCTGTCCTCTCTCTCCCCCCTCCCCCCCTTATAAATGGAAGTTGGTGTCAGAGGCATAGAAGGTACTAGGTGGGGGAGGAGGAAGATAAGGAAATGTGGGCAGTACAAGATGAACTTTAAGCTGAATTTTGAAGGAAGTCCACAGCCCTCATAAAAGACTAAAGTCTGAGGGATGCTCTCAAGCCAAGAGAAGGACAAGCTCCTGCCCCAGGACTGACACCCTGACCTAAATCTCCTCTTTGGGGATTAACTTGGCCCAGCTCCTTAAATTTCATCATTCTCAAGGAACCCTGGACTTTGGAGCTGCATCTGTTCCCGAGTCCTGCCCAACTTTTCTCCCTAAGACAGGGTTGCCCCCATACTTTGCTCTTTCCCCCAGCATTGGTCTCATCATTCACTGTATAATCACCATTTGATGGTTTTTCTCTCCTAAGGAGGATCCCCTCTTGACTTAGCCTTACCCATAGTGCCATGGGGTTGGGCGGCCCCTTAGAGAATGGGCACCTTGGGTGGATATTTAATACATCTCACACATGCTAGGCAGCATGGGAGATGAACAAAGATCTGGCCAGCAGGTCAGAATGATTGGGATTCAAGTCTTATCTCTCCTGCCTTCTGGCTCCATGACCCTGTGAAAGTCACTTAGCCCCAAGACCCCCCAAGTCAAATCTCTAAGACTATAAAGTTGCAGAACAGAAGCAAGCTCCACTGGGAGCTAGGTGGCATTTATGGAATGCTTTAAGGTTTACAAAGCTTGGGTGTGGACAGAAGCTAAGTGACTTGCCCAGGGTCACACAGCTAGTAAGTGTCTGAGGCCAGATTGGAGTCCAGGTCTTCCTAACTCCAGGCCAGTGCTTTGTACACTGTGGTGCACCCTTGTACCTCACTAGAGTTATAAAAATAAAAGAACAATAACAATAATGGTTCACATTTATCTAGTTTTACATACAGTTACATACATTATCTTATTTGATTCTCATGGCAATCCTGTGAAGTAGGTATCATTATCATCCCCATTTACAGATGAATTAAGGTCTTGCTCAGAAGTGTAGAGGTAGCAATGTCTGTCAGAATCAGGATTTGAACCTAATTTGAACCTTCTTAACTCCAAATGTAATTATCTATCCATCTATTATTCATCCATCCATGTATGTATCTGTGTATTTATCATCTATCCATCCATCTAGCATCTACTATCTATCTAATCAATCTATCCATCCGTCTATCTATCTATCCATCTATCATCTATCTACTATCTATCTAACTAATCTATCATCTATCTAGCCATCTATCTATCTAGCCATCTATCTATCTATCTATCTATCTATCTATCTATCTATCTATCTATCTATCTATCTATCTATCTATCTATCTATCTATCTAATCATCTATCTTCTATCTCCATCCATCCATCCATCCATCCATCCATCCATCCATCCATCCATCCATCCATCCATCCATCCATCCATCCATCTCTCTATCTTTCTAGCTCTCTCTCTATCTGCCATGCTGGGACATTTCTGCCCACTCTTCTTCAAATAGCCTCTGCTTGAACTATAATGGGCTTCTGCTTTCTAGTTGATAGCTTAATGGAATCCAAAAGTCTAGTCTATTAAGACTCCTAATTACATCCTTGGCTGCCTTTGTTACACTGGGACCTAGGGAAGCTCCCGAGATGATTTTGTTAACTTTTACTTATTGATAGGAGCTGCTGCTCAGGAGGCTGGTAATGGGTAAGAAGCTTTTCAACTTTGAATCTTCCATGGATTAGTGAATTTTTTTTACCATCCAGAACATCTTATTATATCAATCTGACATCTGATTAATCATCTCGGGTGGTCTGGCTGTATCACCCTAAATAATGTGCATGGAGCTGAAGAAAAAAAGACAATCTGGTTTGGAGTTGTGTTTGCTTGGCAGGAGAGAAAAAGAAAGAAAATAAAAAAGGGCATGTTTCATCTGAATTGATGACTCGGTGGTCTTGGTAAGGGCCTAAGTTATTTGTTTATTCAATCAACAATCATTTACTGCCTCTGGCCAGAGGATTCAGGCTCAGAATTCACTCCTGACTCTAATAACGTGGATTGCCTTGGGCCTTGGTGAATTTATTTATAAAATGAGGGGATTGGACTAGCTGAGCTCTGTGGCCCCTTCCAATGAAATCCCAAGTTTGATCCAATATGGATCCAACCTCATGTTCTACCAAGATGGGCAAAAAATGACACAACTTAGAGCCACTTTAGATTCTGACTCACCAAATGTTCTTTTGTTAGTATTTGGAATTTGAACTGAGTTCCCTCATACCATTGCGGTTTTCAGGGGAGGGCTAAGTTCCCTGACCAACCTCTGAAAGCCCATTTAACCTATGATAAAGCTGGACTATTGTTCACAATAGTCATTCTCTGAAGTTTTGTCATGGCATGAAAGTCATCTTGAAGGACTTAGTCCGGAAGATTCTACCCAGTTGGAAAATAAGGGACCATCCAAGTCAAGTTCAAAGAGTCTTTGCAATAGCATGGTGGTCAACATGTGGTGAACTATTGTTTCTGACCTAAGCTGATGTGGAAGACCATCCACTAAAGCAGAGATGCTCATGTCCTACTTTCCTATAGAGGGAGCACCCATGCTGAGAAAGTCACAAGTCCTTGAAGTATTAGAAAGTTTAACTGAATGGTGATGCTGGTGATTCTAACTGGAACAGTTATCCTTATAGTCAGGAACTATCCTTTATAACAAGGGTCTTTCACTTTTTTATGGCAGGGATCACCTTTATTGCCAATTGCAGCCTATGGACCCTGTCTAAGAATAATGTTTTTTACGTAACTGAAGAAGTGTTAAATGTCAGTTTGAACTTAATGAAAGTGAAGATGTCTTTTTTTTCTCATCCATGTTTACAGATCCTTGTTGATCTCAGGCTTGGAATTCTTGCTTTGTAACCTGATTAAGATTAGGAATAGGATCTGGGATTTCACTGATATGAGGACCTCCCAAGTGAGAACTCTCCTATCAATGCAGGTCAGCATCTTATCTGCCATTTACCATCTTAGAGGATTATCTAGGGTAGTGGTATCAAATTTGATTAAAAATGGGACCAGGGGGCACCTAGATGGCACCGTGGATAAAGCACTGGCCCTGGATTCAGGAGGACCTGAGTTCCAATCTGGCCTCAGACTCTTTTTTTGGTTTGTTTGTTTGGTTTTTTGGTTTTTTTGGTGAGGCAATTGGGGTTAAGTGACTTGCCCAAGGTCACACAGCTCGTAAGTGTTAAGTGTCTGAGGCTGGATTTGAACTCAGGTACTCCTGACTCCAGGGCCAGTTCTCTATCCACTGCACCACCTAGCTGCCCCGCCGGCCTCAGACTCTTGACACTTACTAGCTGTATGATCCTGGGTAAGTCTCTTTTAACCCTCATCACCCCACAAAAAACCCCAAAACAAAAGAAATGGGGCCACTAAATGATTCGTAAGGATTCTTGCTGACCACATACTGACTTAGAAAACCATATATTAGCATTATCTATGTTTAACTGTATTTTAATTTCATTAACTATTTCTCAATTACATTTTAATCTAGTTACCCCTGTTCTTGAGAGTGCAAACAATGCCTATATTTGACACCTACTGCCTAGAGCACCAAGAAATTGAATGACTTGTCCAGGGTCATACTTACAGCGTGTGTCAGATCAGGACTTGAACCCAGATCTTCCTGGCCTCAAAGTAGTCTCTCTACCTACTCCACCATGCTGACTCCCAGGATTGCTGTAGGTAAATGCATTTAAATTTCCAAGGGGGAATGACAGGAATGTCTTCCCCAATCCCAGACCAATATGAAGAGCCCTACCCCTACCTACCGAAGAAAGTTCCTCTCCCTCAGCCTTGCGACCACATCATCTTACCTCCTCTGAGGCCTCTGGAAGGGGACGGGGATAGAAGATGAAAAGTCCTTAGAAGAGTTCCTATAGTTGGATGCAAGGTGAGAGGGTTCCATGAGCTTCAAGGGGAACAGATGCTCCCGTGATGGGGGCAGAGAGAGGTGGGAAAGGGAGAAGGCCCCAAGATCTCCCAAAGCAGCCACTTCCATTGAATGTGATGGCCACAAGGTGAGGCATCCAGTGGGATGAGGAAAACCTTTAAGCAAGGGATTCCAAGAGGACAAAAAAGACTCAAGGCGGATGGTTGGCAGTTATGGAAAGAGCACCAGCTTCCTTACCATTTATGACTGAGACCTATGAGCCAAAGGTTAATCAGATCAGAAGTGTTGACACTGGAGAAGATAAAACCAGCAGGGGTCAGTCACATGTCCTGGTACTGAATATTATGTCTGCAAACTGCCTGAGAGCAGAGACTATCTCTTTTTCTTAATTTCCATATGAATGAATGAATGATAATATGTTTTAACATGCTTACTGTGTGGCAGATACTGTACTATGCTCTGGGGTCATAAACATAAAAATGAAAGTCTCTGTTCTCAAGGAATTTACATTCTAATGGGGCAGGGGGACAAATATATAATAGGATGGGTGGCCAGGGAAAGGAGTCAAAGGAACATATTGGTTTTATAAATAAGGTAGTCGGGGCAGCTAGGTGGCACAGTGGATAGAGCACCAGCCCTAGATTCAGGAGGACCTGAGTTCAAATCCGGCCTGACACTTAACACTTACTAGCTGTGTAACCCTGGGCAAGTCACTTAACCCCAATTGCCTCACTAAAAAAACAAGGTGGTCAATTTACATCTTTTCCCCATGAGCAGTGGTAATGGCGTACGTATAGTTGATTGATTACTGAGGCCAGAGCAAGAGGTGGAAAGACAAATGGGGTATTTGTGACAGGACAGATAGCAAAATGACCAGGGGACAACAGCTGCATAGGATGTGACACATAGTCTGGTTTTGTACGCAGAGATCATCTATATATATATCTATATATAGATATATATAGTGGAATAGTGAAATTTGCTTCCTCACCAATTAAGACAATTGTATCCTCCAGCAACTAGCCCAGTATCTGACCCATAGTAGGCACTTTATAAATGTCAGTTGAGTTGAATTTGATGAGGGGATTTGCTGTAGTTATTTGGGGAAAACATCCTCAAAGATTAAAAAGGCAGAGTTTCTAACATGATTCAAAACTAAAGGCTGAAAGTGACCATTAAGTGATATGGTCCTAGATGGAGATGGAGTAGGGATGTGTCAAGTATTTATGAGTTCAGAGAATCACTCTTATATTAATGAAGCAAGAGCCATGAGCTCAGCCTTCCAAGAAAGCTTGCAACATGAGAGCTGGGGAAGAGGGAATACAATTATCTAATTCCATGGCAGCCCTAATCAAAGATGACAAGGGGATGAGCAACAGAATAGAGATATCATAGGATCTGATTAAAACCCCCAATGTAAAGACGATAGTGTGATAACATTTAAGGGCACAAAGAGAAACCATCCTCCTCCAAGGAATTGGAAGTAAATAATCTGTTTGTGATTCTCTCTCTTATTCCTCTCTTTCTCTGTTCTCTGTCTCTCCATCTCTGTCTATGTCTTTCTGTCTATCTCTGGTTCTGTTTCTCTCTCTCCATCTATTTCTCTATCTCTCTCTATCCTGTCTCTCTCTGTCTCACTGTCTCTATCTCTGTGTCTCAGTCTGTTTCTCTCCTTGGCCTTTGTTGCTTTCTTCTTCTTCTTCTTCTTCTTCTTCTTCTTCTTCTTCTTCTTCTTCTTCTTCTTCTTCTTCTTCTTCTTCTTCTTCTTCTTCTTCTTCTTCTTCTCCTTCTCCTTCTCCTTCTCCTTCTCCTTCTCCTTCTTCTCCTTCTCCTTCTCCTTCTCCTTCTCCTTCTCCTTCTCCTTCTCCTTCTCCTTCTCCTTCTCCTTCTCCTTCTCCTTCTCCTTCTCCTTCTCCTCCTCCTCCTCCTCCTCCTCCTTCTCCTTCTCCTCCTTCTCCTTCTCCTCCTCCTCCTCCTCCTCTTTCTCCTCTCTCTCCCCCCGCCCTTCCTCCCTCCAATTCCTCAACCTGCTACAGAAGTTACTGTGAACACTACCTCATACATGGTATTTCTATAAGCTAAAACCTCCAGAGTAATGGGAACAAGAGACCACAGATCATAACTTCTTTGAATGGAATAAGACA
Organism: Dromiciops gliroides; assembly: GCF_019393635.1. Classification (NCBI taxonomy): domain Eukaryota; kingdom Metazoa; phylum Chordata; class Mammalia; order Microbiotheria; family Microbiotheriidae; genus Dromiciops; species Dromiciops gliroides. Next base: position 18,233,263 of record NC_057863.1, read on the forward strand.
TTCATTTTTAGAAGAAGAAACTGCACCAGCTGCTTTTTCTTCCAGACAATGATTCAGTGGATGCTGGTGACAGCTCCCTCCTTACTCTAGCAAGGCATCCTTGTATGAGAGAGAACAGATGGGGAAAGGAAGCTGCTCTGATCCTGGTAGCTTCTCAGATCTTATTCTCTGGGAGAAAGGAGGCCACTTAGAGTGGCAGATTGTCACCCTCACCACTCGGGTGGGTTAATATTCAACAGCACTGCTGGGAGCTTTCAGGATGTGTAATAATATTAGTTCGTATTTCTATTGTACTTGAAAAGTTTGCAATGCACTTTACACAAATGCTCTCTTCATCCACACAGCAACCCTGCAAGGAAGATGTTTTTATCCTCACTTTGCAGATGAAGAAACTGAGACTGAGGAAGGTTAACTGATTTGTCCAGGGTCCTAGAGCCAGGAAATATCTGAGGCTAGTTTCAAACTTGTTCTTTCTTTTTCCAGGATCAGCATCACACATAGCCTATGCCATCTAGCTGCCTCTAGCAAGAGAAATCTGGGTGGTTCCAGATGGTTCTGCTTTTGCCCATCTTGGTGCCAACTATCCCACTGCAAGCTTTTGAAGTCTTCTATCCAGAGCTTCCCCTGCCATTCCACAAGGCACTCCAGTGGGTCTTGGATAGCCACAAGTGGTCTCCCCTTCTTCATTATTAGCTTTTCCTAGACCAGATCTTGGGAGGCACCTCTCTGGTAGCTGAGATTGCAAACATGCACCAGGATGCCTGGTCAAATTTTAAAATTTAAATTATGTTGCAAATAAGCTGCCTTAAGGTTACAGACCTGCTTACTCTGTCCTCCATCATCTTCTTACTCCATGCTCTCTCCCTTACTGATCCCATACATTTCCATAGCTATCACCTCTGACTACTATGTGTATTGTTAGTTCTGACCTCCTGGGATCCAGACTGCATTTCTCAGCATCTAATGGACATGGCATGTGGATGACCCTCCATTTCAATTTAGAACACTGGGATATCTATCTAGGATGGGCACCATATATAGACAATTGAATAGGAGAGGAAGAGAGTGGACATTTGGGAACTTGTGTAGGACTTTTAAGGATCTAAAACTACTCCTACATGCAAAAAATGAATCTTCACGATGCAAATGTCCTAACATTGATAATGTGTAGTGCTTCTTCAAGCAATGAAAATTGCAGGAGACCTGAAGAGCAATGGAGAACATGTGCCCTTGAGCTACAGAAAATTGCCAATGATGATCTAAGACTGTATGAAAAAGGGCAGAAGGGTTAATACCAAAGAAATGGCAGACTAGAAAAAGAGGTGGACCACTCATAACACAAGAGCCGAGGATGACTGATGGATGACCAAGTGCTGCTCCATTGGTCCCCACAGGAAGTGAAAGCTAGAGGAAGGCCTCCCAACACATTGCAGGGAATTTCCTGTGGAAAATCTATAGAAGAACATGGCTAGCAATGGCACAATGGGCACATGTGTATAAGTCAGACAGTACCTACATGTTTGAGGTCACATTTCCCATGAAGCTTTGAAGATGCTTCATTGAATGTCTTACCAGATCCTGAAGATCAATAGATTCCCAAACAAGTTCACAATTATCCGGTACTATTGCACCATTGATCTCCCAGTCACTCAGGTGCCTAATCTCTGAGTTCTCTTTGGTTATTCTTTCTTTTTAGACTTGGAATTGGTCTGGAAAGAAGACTTAGGTTAGAGTCCTGGCTCTGACACTTACTAGTGAACTTGGGAAGTCTTCTTCTTCTTCTTCTCTCAATTTTCTCATCTGCAATATGGGAATAATAACACACTATGCTTAAGATTATGCAAGCTAGGCTTCATTAATATGTGAACTGAGAATTAACAGTAGAAGAGGCTGATTTTTGAAGAGGCAGAGGAACTAGAGACCAAATTGCCAACATTACCTGGATTATGGAGAAAGCAAGGGAGTTCCAGAAAAACATCTACTTCTGTTTCATTGACTAAACTAAATCCTTTTACTCTATGGATCACAACAAAATGTGGCAAGTCTTCAAAGAGATGGAGGTACCAAATCATCCTGTCTCTTGAGGAGTCTGTACATGGGCCAAGAAACAACACTCAGAATCAAACATGGGATGACTAATTGGTTTAAGATTGTAAAAGGAGTATGATAAGGCTGTATATTATCACCTTGTTTATTTAGCTTATTTGCAAAGGTTGATGAACTAAAAGCCAGAATTTAGGTTGCTGAGAGAAATAAAAGTCTCAGATATGTAGACAATACCACTCTGATTGCAAAAAGTGAAGAAGACTTAAGAACCCTCTTGATGAAGCTTAAAAAAGAGAGTGTAAAAGCTTAACATAACAAAAAAAAAAACCCCAAGATATTGGCAACTAGTCTCATCACTTCCTGGAAAATAGAGGGAAAAGCAAGCAAAGCAGTGTCAGATTTTGTATTTTGGGGCTCAAAGATCACTGCAGCCATGAAATTAAAAGATGCTTGCTCCTTGGAAGGAAAGCTCTGGCAAATCTGAACAGCAGATAATAGAAAGCAGATATATCACCTTACTGACAAAGGTCTGTATAGTCAAATCTCTGGTTTTTCCAGTAGCAATGTATGGCTGTGAGAGTTGGACTCTAAGGAAAACAGAACACCATAGAATTGATGTTTTTGAATTGTGGTGCTGGAGAAAACTTTCGAGAGTCCTTTGGACAGTGAGGAGGTCAAATCAGTCAATATTTAAAGAACTTAATTCAGACTATCCACGGGAAGGTCAAAGCCTGAAGCTGAAACTTAAGTACTTTGACCACATAATGAGAAGGTGGGACTCACTGGGAAAAGACCCCAATGATGGAAAGATTGAAGGTAAAAGGAGGAGGGGGTGGCAGAGGATGAGATGAATAGATAGTGTCATGGAAGCAATGAATGTGAACTTGGACAGACTTTAAGAGATCCTGGAGGAAAAGGCCTGGCATACTATGGTCTGTGTGGTCATGAAGACTTGGACATGACTGAATGTTTGAATAACAACAATAATCTACCTCACAGGGTTATTATGAACAAAGAACTTTAAGGACTATAAAACACAAACCAGATGTTATTATTGTTACTAATGTAAAGTCGATCACAAAGTCTTGTTAATTATACCTCCCTAATATCTCATTGATTCCCTCCTTACCTTTTCTACTGCAGCATGCTAATTTACATTTTTACTCCCTTTTATGAGGGGATTATCAATCAAGCAGCAATTATTTATTAAGTTACCAATGCCAGGTGTTGCACTGGTAAAAGAGAGACAGTGCCTTCTCTCTAAGATCTTGTGTCCTTTTAAAAAAAAAAAAAAGGTGTTTTATTGCTATCTTTTAATCAATTCAAGTAAAATAGCAGGTTTTCAGTCTTTACCATGTGCCAGGCACTGTGCTAAACACCGTATAAGATGTATAGAAGCTAGGTTTAGATCATCTCAGAGGGAAGGCACCGAGGCTAAGGAAGACCAGGAAAGCTACAAAGTGGGGTTCTAGCTGAGACTTGAAGGAAGCCAGAGAAGACAGGAGGAGACAAGCAGGGAGGGGGTTCCAGGTTCTTCAAGTTACAATAAGACAGATGAGATATGGAAGGGGAAGAAAACAAAAATTAATGAACAGTGTCAGTTGTCTAATCCAACTTCCCCCTTCCCCATTTTCTGGTCTAGGAAACAGGACTAAGGGGTTGAACTGAATGGCCTTTATAGCTAGTGTCCCATACAGACCAGGGGAATGAGCTTGGGTCTATGGGTTTCCAGTTCAGTGCTTTTCTCCTGCACCTGCTGTTAGACGGGCACCTGTCCTTTTGTTTCCAAAGTAATTGGTTGTATGTATGACATCGTCCACTAGATTGTAAGCTTCTTGAGGGCAGGGATTGTTTTTGCCCTTCTTTGTATCTGCAGCACATTTCCCGGCACATAGTAGGCATTTAATAAATTCCTGATGACTTGAATCGACTTCCATTCCCCTCCCTTGGAGGCAACAAAATCACCAGGAAAATTGTGGTCCATTTTCCCCCCACAGCAGAATGTGTTGTTCATTTAAATGTGTGGGCTTTTCTTTTCTGTTTTTCCCCAAGTCTGCTGAGGATTAGCTTCTTGAAGCAGTGCCTTCCTCAAATAAGCCATTAGGGTGACTCAACTGTAGATCCGAATGAATCAGGGAAATTCATCTCAGCTGTGGAAAGGCTGTTTCAATGGCCAAAGCTCAGAACTGTTTATTTCTTGGAAGCCACTGCCAAGTGTGCCTGCTGGAAGTTAAAATTTCAATAGCTTGCTTTGACTAATGCAGACATTAGTCATTTTGCAAAAAATCCTAAGTGTTTTAGTAATTATTCCTGGCACTAAGTATTTTTTTTTTTAAATCAGGGACACAGTGGTAAGGGGCATGGCCATATCTGTAAGTGACCACTAGATGGAGCAATTGCAATTCAAAAATTGAAAATTGAAGTTCCCTAAAACAGACAAGCCACTTAAAAAAAGGATTTATTGTAGTTACAAACCTCAATCTACATACAGGATGGATCATGCTCCAAAGATGGGAGCCTTCTTTTCTCTGCACTTGGATAGGTGTCTCTGTGTCCTCTCAGAAGGGGTCAGCTTTCCCAACAGGCAAAGGGTATTTTGTGTGCCTGCTTGTCCCTAAGATCTTCAAGGCTCAAACTGGTCATTATTCTCTTCCAAGCCATTTGAATCTGGAAGGAGGATGTTCTGCTTTACCAGGCAGGAGATTTATGTCTTCTCTTGGCATCTTTCGCTGTCTTTACCCACCAGCCACAAGACAGGCTTTTCTTTCCCGGATGCTGTCACTTTGTCTAGAGAAGACATGAGAAAACACATCTCTTGCTTTTCATCAGAAAGCGGAGCACTATGGGTGGTGAATGTTGGTTCTGCAATCAAATTGTTAAATACACAGGCTGGTTTTGTTAAACTGTTTTTTTTAAACTTTGTTCCTTATAAGGAAAGGATATCTGGTTAGCAGAAGATGAAAGTTGTCTATCTGGAAATGAATGTGATAAAATAAAAGGCATGATACAACTTTTTTTTTAGAGTGCATTGGTTTGAAGAAAATGTTTTTTGAAGTTTCTGAATCACTCATCTTCCTCCTCCAAATGATAACAAAAAATCCTTGTTTCTGTTAGATCACCCACATCAGTAGATTCCTAGAAAGGGACTTTGGAAATTGTCTAATCCAAGCATTGCATTTTACAAATGAGGAAACTCTGGCGGTGCCCTGTCAATAGTAGTAAATTTTGAGTCAGAAAACCCGAGTTGGAATCTCAGCTTTGCCCCTTACCGCCTGTGTGACCTGGACAAAAATCACTTAACATCTCTGGGCCTCAGTTTTCTCATTTGTCAAATAAAGGGATTGGACTAGCTAGCAGTCGATCAACAAGCATTTGTTAAGCCCCTGTGTTCCAGGCCAGTGATAGGCATAGGGTTACAAAGGACAGAAACAACACATTCCCTGCCCTCAAGGGCTTCTATTTCATCAAGGGCGGGGCAAGGAAAGAGGAGGGCTGGCTGATTTTCTAAGGCCCAGGAAGCTCAGATTTTTGTAGAGTTTTATGGTTCTCAAAGCACTTTCCTGGAAACATCTCAGTGAGATACAAGTGCAGACAAGTACAGTGCAGATGAAGGACATGAGACTCAGAGACACCCACTGCCACCACCACCAGTTCGGTAGCTCGCCGCTATCAGAAAGCTAGCCTGCTTTCCAGATGAGGTTCTCATCCTGCCTGTCCGTCCTTCATCCCCCTCTCCCCGTGGCTAATTGGGAAAGTCAAGGAAGCCCATCCCCAAATCAAGCACTAATTAGAGCCTGTGGTTAGTGGCTCCAGCCCCAGAGCCCAGCCAGGGACCTGTGAAACATAAGCTCTATCCCCAGTGCTCTTCTATTAATTTGCTAAATAACCTTGGGCCAAAGCTTCTTCCAAGCCCAAGCTTCTCTGTCCACCTGGGAGAGCCAGGGAGGGGACCCACCGCCCCCTCTGGGCAATGGGAAGGGGACGGAGAGATTTCCTAGATTGTGGAGTCATAGCAGAGAGATATATAAATGAATGAATGAATGAACATGCACGTAAATCAGAGAGTGCAGTTACTCAAGTGCATGCCACAGGACCGGTGATTTTGTGCTTCCCCATGTTTTGCACGCTCCAAAGAAGGTGGTTCTGTCATCTGGGTTAAACAGAATGCTTACTGAATTTTCATCTATTTAGGCCATTACAAGCTCCTTGTCTATAGATCAAATAATGCCTTTTTAAAAAGAAATCATGAAGATGTTGAAAAGAGAAATTGATCTATCTATTGATAGATCCCAGGGATTCCCTCCCTAGCCCTTCATCACAGCAAAAACACACAGTTCACTTTGCGGAGAGAATAGAAGCCCTGTGACAATTAGACTCCGATTTCGGTAGAAGGTAATTATCCCAGTCAGGGGCCTTTCTTTCCCTTCTAGGATGAAACGCATCTTCCTGCTGGGGAGGCCACAAGCCAGGGACTAGCTGGGCAGCACCCAAAATGCACAAAAAGGATCCATTTTAACCCGTTTTCAAACATCTGATCTAATTTGAGAGGGCTGTGTGGCAGCCGCCCGCAGCAAACATGAAAATGAACCACTTGGGCATGTTGTGCCAGCCATGAGGAGGAAGTGAGTCCTGTGGTGGTGGACGTGGAGTCACAAGACTTGGGGACTGTCACCGCTAAAGGAGCTCATTTGGGGCTCACACTGGACGGGCCCAGGGATTTGTTTCTCCCAGAATACAGCGATTGTTCTATTTCTCAGCATCTCTGACAGAAGTGATAATGATGGAGGAAGGGTGGCAAGTCTCATGTGTAGGTGTGCTTTTGTCGATAAGATCATGTTGTGTTGGAGCTGATGGGGAGCCAAGCTACTAATCCATTCCACTCTGCTCCCAACACACTCAGACATACTCACACATGCACTCGTGCACACACACTCAGACATAATCACACATGCACTCATGCACACACACTCATGCACATACACTCAGACATACTCACACATGCACTCATGCACACACACTCAGACATACTCACACACACACTCGTGCACACACACTCATGCACATACACTCAGACATACTCACACATGCACTCATGCACACACACTCAGACATACTCACACACATACTCGTGCACACACACTCAGACATACTCACACATGCACTCATGCACACACACTCAGACATACTCATACATGCACTCGTGCACACACACTCAGACATACTCACACATGCACTCGTGCACACACACTCAGACATACTCCCACACACACATGTGCACATGCACTTGTGCACACAGGCATGCACACGCACTTGTGCATATACTTATGCACACACATGTTCACAGTACATACAAACACATACTCACATTCACATACACTCATGCATGCTCACATATACAAACTCAATACACATTCACACATTCTCACACTCACACACACACTCATATACACACTCACATACTCAACACACACACAAAATACACCTCATTTCACAGATGAGAAAGAAATCATAAGATCATCACTTTTGAGCTAGAATGGACTGCAGAGGACATTTCATCCAACTTCCTCATTTTATACATCAGGAAATTGAGGCTCAGGGAAAGCAAGTGAAAGTTACACAGGGACTCAGTGACAGGGCAAGGATCTGAATGCTGGTGTCTTATGACCCAAAATTCAGTGAGGTTTTGACTAGACTACAGCTAAAGCAAAGGCGTGTGTGTGTGTGTGTGTGTGTGTGTGTGTGTGTGTGTGTGTGTGTGTGTGTGTAGGGACCTGGAGTCAGGAAGACTGATCTTCCTGAGTTCAGATCCAGCCTCAGACACTTTCTAGCTGTGTGGTCCTAGGCAAGTCACTTAACCCTGTTTGCCTCAGTTTCCTCATCTGAAAAATGAACTGGACAAGGAAATGTCAAATCCAATATCTCTGCCAAGGAAACCCCCGGTACGACTGATCACCACAATGACAACAAACTTATGTCCAATGAGAGGGTTGTACTAGATGAGCCAGATTTAAAATCTCTTACCCTCCTAAAGTTCTTAGGACCTGGGGGTGCTTATCCTAGAGAAGAGAGTCATGAAGAGCTGCTCTGGGAAAGAGAGCTGGGACTCATTCTATTTGGCCCCAGAAGGCAGAACCAGGAACAATGGACAGTAGTGGCAAAGAAAGGAATTTAGTCTTGGTGTTGAGGGGAAAAAACTTCCGAAAAATCGAGTTGTGTGAAAGTGGGAAGAGCCGCCTCCAGAGGTCGTAGCTTCTCTGTCACTGGAAGCTGTCAAGCAAAAGTTATATGGTCACTTGTCTGCTGTGATACAGGAATTCTTTTTCAAGTGCGGTTGGACTCTGTGGCCAGATGAAATGTTGTGATTCTCTTCTTCTCTGATCCAAAAACAAAACTCTGATACAGACTGTGATGATGAAATTATTGTGGGGAAGAAACTTTGACATCATTTACTCCCTTAGAGGCAAGAAGCACTTGGAAGCAAGTCTTGAGGCCATGCTCCATTCATTTAGCATTTCTGATGCCAGTGATTCCAACTCCAGGCCTCCTTTACCTCCCTTCATTTTCTCTTGGGTCAGCCCTAGAAATGCTTTAATTGCATAATGAAGGTTTTTGGTCTATGTGCCTGAGGGCACGTCCCCAAGGCTGGAAGCACCTTCCTATAGATATTACTGTTATTATGATAATTAATAGAGGGAATGTCCACATCGAGACCACAGATCCATTGGAGTATTATTATCAATGTAGATCAATAATAATGATGATGTTCAAATGGAGCTGCGATATTAATGAGGACATTCCCTCCAGCGATGCAGATTGCATCCCATTTATGCCTGCCCATGTGGAATGACCCTTGTCATATCATTATCTTCTTCTTCATCATCCCTGTAAAATATATGTAATGTTACTTTGAAGCAACAGATGTAAAATCCTCTGCAAACCCTAAAACTCTGAATGAATGCCAGTTTGCAGGTTTGCAAAGCATTACCTCATTTGATCCTCAAACCCTGGGGGGAGGGGGTAAGTGCTATAGGTATTATTAACCTCATATTTTAGATTAGGAAATTTGGGCTGAGCATGGTTAAATGACTTATTCAGAGTTATACTGCTAGTGAATGCCTAAGGCAGGATACAAACACAGAAGCCTTTGGCCCTCAGCTTTTGGTCAGCATCTTCCAGGGTTGTGCATCTCTTGATGGTCGAAAACCAGTCCAGGAAGCAAGAGGTGATGAAACTTAAATCCCTCTGTAGCAAAGTTATTGAATTACACAATGGGTATTAAGTCTCTCCCTCAAAAATTTGCCTCCTAAGTTTCTGATTCACACTATCAGAAATCAAAACAAACAATTCCTGTGTATGCTTAACTTATGGAAATCTGGATGAAGTAAGTTCTTCGTAGTGGTAGATTTAATCATTTTCTTCCTTCTTGGTTTCTGTTGGTATTCCTGTTGTGAAGCTCTTAAATTCTAATGGATTTACTTTCTTTATTACTATTATTATTCATAGCTAGCATGTACATATCACTTTAAGGTTTTACAAATATTATTTCGTTTTATCTTCACAACAACCCTAGGAAGTAGGTGCTATAATATTATCCCCATTTTGCAGATGAGAAAAATGAGGAAGAGGTTTAAATGACTTGCCCAGGGTCACAACTGCTAATAAGCATCTGAGTCCAAATCCACAGCCATGAATCCAGATCTAGTGTGCCACCATCTGCCTCCAGGTGCCTCTATGATTTGTGCCTGACTATATCATGCTACTTCCTTATTCATTTTGGAAGATTCAGACATGGTCAGTTCCTTCAGAGTGACTTTGCCCCATTTTCTGGGATTAAACTCTTAGCCATTGGGATGAATGGGAATATCTGGGTTAATTGTGCCATGAGTTGGACTTTTGAGATTTAGGCTAATTTCCCCATAGATGAATGAATCCTTCTCTTTGAACTTGTCCTAACTTATTTCTTTCTTAAGCTAGTCCATATTAGAGGTAAAAATTAAAGATTTCAATGGGCTATGTAGGTCCCCCATCAGAGAAAGTGAGAAAAGCGGAAGGCTAGAGGTCAGAATCACAGAATTTCAGTTAGAAGGAATACCAGTCAAGTCCCTACATGAAATTCCTTACTACAACCCATGGGATAATCTGGCCCTTCCTTGAAGGCCTCCTGGAGATGTATCTAAGAGATGATGCAGAGTTTGAATTAGTGAGAATTGCCAATTGATTGAATATTGGATCAGTGAGGCAGAGAAAAAGTAATAGCGGGAGGGGAGGGACTGGGTGGAAGAAATGCAGAAGGATCAACAAGGTCATGGGAGTTCTTGAACTGAGGTTGGTGAACTAGAAAAAATGCATTTTATTAACTGCATTTCAATAAAATGGATAATAACACATTAAAGAAAATTTCAATAAAATTTGTAATACTTCTATTTTATGCAGTTAAGAATATTATTCTGAAAAGAGGCTTATATGCTTTGCTGGACTGCCAAAGGGGTCCATGACACCAAAAAGACTAGGAGGCCTTAGGATACAGCAAAATGATGGCTGTTTGCTGGTGGTTGAGCTTCCTATCAAATTATTCCAGAATGAAACAGAAAGTAGGGGATCAAAACTGCTCCTGATAAAAAATGCATGGCCATGTCTTCCTATGACTGCTATATCCTCATTGCTGTGCAAAGGGTATCTCACTGGTAGGGGTCTCTGTCAAGCTCAAAATCTTGAAGCCATCCTCAAATCTATTCTTTTGCTCTGCTCTTCTCACATTTCACCTCCCGTCTCCATGCCTTTACCCAGTCTGTTCCCCAGGCTTGCGCAAGTCAAGACATCATGTTCATGATGTCATTCGTCCTCTGAAAATGAAGGACAAACAACAACCCGCAGGCCTGAACTGTGCTTCCTCTTCACCTCTGCCAATTTATCCACCAATAAACAATGTGTTTTAGGATCTTGTCCAAGGATTAAAGTCAAGCACATGACTTACTGTGTGATTTTGAACAACATTTTTTAAATTTAATTTTAATAATTATAGGTATGAATTTTATGCTTAAATTATTATTTGATGTTGGCAGCTAGGTGGCACTACGGAGAGAATGCTGGACTTGGATTTGGGAAGACCTGAGTTCAAATCTTGCCTTGTGCACTTATCAATTCAATCTCTCTTAGCCTCACTTTCCTGATTGGTAAAATGGTGATGATAATAGCACCTACATCCCAAGGTTGTCATGAGGATCAAATGAGATATTATTTATAAAGCACTTAGTATGATGCCTGGCACATAGCCAGTGCTTTATACATGGTGTTGGTGTTGCTATAGTGCTGGAGTGTATCAGCATTCTTTAATTTTTGGCGTCTTGATGACAAAGCCCTATTTTCCCATAGTAAAGTTTTGTTTTAATATTTTAGACCTTGAAATACTCTTGCATTCGAACAGATTTATGTCATATTGTATTCCTGGCCCTTTTATAGCCAGGCTTTTAAATATTTCCTATGCTAGCAAAGTGATATAAATGAAGCATTATGCACAAATCAGTTAAACACTTGAAGTAAAATGGTGAAAGTAATTGAATTCACTGCCTTTGAGCAAGCCTATGGAATTATATGGAGATTATTAACAACTCAAACTAGGCTGTGCTTGGGTCAAATCTGAGCGATTAGAGCAAATCTAAGGAAAATTACTTCCATATTTAAATGGCATTTGTTTTATTTATTATTCAATTTATACACATCAATAATTAATTCACATGTCCCAAGGCATACATACAACAAAAATAAATCTGGTTTGTGTGTGTCTGTGTGTGCATATGTGTGTGAGCCTGTATGCTGAATCTGGCCACTGTCAGTATTTTTCCTGACCTTTTAACCACTTTGGAGAAATTACTATCAGTGTAAAATAGGGACTTTTTAGGGGGAGGGGGTGCTGTCTTTATGGAGTGTAACTGAACCCATCCAATATAGACCAGGGAGGATGTATGTTTTGGTCATAGGATTTCAAGCGCTTCATTGGACTTTGGGGATCTCCCAGCCCAATCATTTGATTTTAAAGATGAAGCTTGGGGACTTAAGTGCCTTGGCTTTTGGTCACATGGTAAGAGGTAGCAGAAGCAGGATTGGAAGCTGGGTTCTCTGATTCCAAAGCCATGGCACTTTATTTGCAAGGGTCCTCATGCTTGCTTAGAACTTCAGAGGGTTTAGAGGTCTTCTGTTCCAACTTCTGTACGGACAGAGGGAAGCATGCTTTAACATTACACCCACAGGCAACTTATACATAAGTTGGGAGGGATCTGTTGAATGAAAGAATCTTGATGCAAATATATTTCAAGAGGATCAGTCAATGGGCCAAATCTAACAAAACAGAAATTTTAAAAATTGTATATAACAAAAAGTAATCATGGCTCTGTATTAGACTCCAAGGAGATCCCTAGTGGTGAGTCTCGGCGCTCTCACTTCAATCTGGCTGCTTCAATAATCTTATCAATGATTGTTAAATGTGAACCTGAAGCTCACTACTTGAGATCTTTCGACCAGATTGACATAGAGCTGTTATTATGTGAGGATCCTGAGAAGGCTTTGATTATTCAATGGGTACTCATTATTTTCTTTCTACTATTGTCCAGCCTATTTCAGTGTCCTTTCATTGGTACATAGGAGACCCTGGGTTCAAATATAAATCACTGTTAGTATGATTATCAATCCTGATTAGTTCCTGATCCAACTAACAGCATACTAAGGAGGAATGGGGCAGGGAAACAGAATTTGCTAGGTACCTACTATGTGCCATATACTCTGCTAAGTGCTTTACTAGTAGCCAACATTTATATAGCACTATGCGTCAGACACTGCTAAGCACTTTACAAATATCGTCTCATTTGGCAGAAGGCTGGGAAACAATTTTTATAACTAGTACTTCTGATAAAGGCCTCATTTCTAAAATATATCAGGAACTAAATCAAGTTTATAAGAATCCAAGTCATTCCCCAATTGAGAAATGGTCAAAGGATAGGAACAGGCAGTTTTCAGATGAAGAAATCAAAGCTATCGACTGCCATATGAAAAAATGCTCTAAATCACTATTGATTAGAAAAATGCAAATTAAAACAACTCTGAGGTACCACCTGACACCTATCAGATTGGCTAATATGACAAAAAAGGAATATAATAAATGTTGGAGAAGCTGTGGAAAAATTGGAACACTAATGCATTGTTGGTGGAGCTGTGAACTGATCCAACCATTCTGGAGAGCAATTTGGAACTATGTCCAAAGGGCTATAAAGCTGTGCATACCCTTTGACCCAGCAATACCACTATTAGGTCTTTTTCCCAAAGAGACCATAAAAAAGGGGAAAGGACCCACATGTACAAAAGTATTTATAGCTGCTCTTTTTGTGGTAACAAGGAATTGGAAATTGAGGGGATGCCCATCAATTGGGGAATAGCTGAACAAGTTGTGGTATATGAATGTAATGGAATATTATTGTGCTGTAAGAAATGATGAGCAGGTGGAGTTCAGAGAAACCTGGAAGGACTTACATGAACTGATGCTGAGTGAGATGAGCAGAACCAGGAAAACATTGTACACAGTATTAACAACATTGTATGTTGATGAACTGTGATAGACTTGACTTTTCTCAGCAATACAATGGTCTAAGATAGTTCCAAAGGACTCATGATGGAAAATGCTCTCCAAATCCAGAAAAAAAGAACTGTGGCATCTAGATGTAGATTGAACCATACAATTTCTATTTTTTTTTGTTTTCTTTTTTGAGGTTTTTCCCTTTTGCTCTAATTCTTCTTTCATAGCATGATTAATGCAGAAATATGTTTAATGTGATTGTACATTTATAACCTATATCAGTTTGCTTGCTGTCTTGGGGAGGGGAGAGGGAAGGGAGGGAGGAAGAAAAATTCAAAACTAGAAATCTTACAAAACAAATGTTGAAAACTATCTCTACATGTAACTAGAAAATAATAAAATACTTTTATGATTACTCCCCTCCCCAAACAAATATTGTCTCATTTGATCCTCCCAACAATCTTGTGGGGGTAGGTGCTATTATTATATTATTTTATATTTGAGGAAACTGAAGCAGATAAAGGTGAAATGACTTGCCCAGGGTGACATAGCTAGCAAGTGTCTGAATCTGGATTTGAATTCATATCTTCCTGACACCAGGAATGGCACTCTATCTATTGTATCAACCAGCTGTCTCTAAAAGACAAAATGAGGTTACTTTCATAGATTTTGTTCTTAGTGATTCCATGGTACCTCCAAATGACTACTCCTTCCCAACTTTCTAAGGGTTCATAGAGCATCCATTTAATAGTCTTCTGTAATTGCCACAGATTCTATCTTCTGTCAGCCTATATTTGGCAGTGGTGGGTGGGAAATCTACATTTTTTCCCTTTGGGAGATGTGGTAAACTATTTACTCATCTCCAGTCCTCGCTTCACATGTTCTGTTTTCTAAGCTGATCAAGGATTATCAACAGGACCTCCATGGTCATAACTACACATTTCCTTTAGCCCTCTGTGATGCAGTTTATCTGAACCATTTAGGATAGCTATGGGCTCTTTTCATATTTCTTGGACTTCATTTCATTCTGCAGCATCTTATTTCTTTCCTTCCTAATCTGAAGATCTCACTTCTCCTTAAGAAAGAAACAAAGGACGAGTTGAGCAATTATGCTTTCTTTCATCACCTGTTAAAATTATATAGTCTACTCCATGCATTATTTCCAAACATAGCGTGGAAAGCCCAGCATTTACATTCTTGACCAATACAAACTCTACAATGACATAATAATTTCATCCAAAACCTCCATTTCTTCCATGGATCTAATGGAATATAGTAAAGAGAATGTAGGATATGGAGTCAGGAAGACCTGGATTCAAATTCTGCCTCTCCAGCTTAGCAGCCAGGAGACTATGATCAACTGACAATCTCTCTGAGCCTTGATTTCTTTACCTGTAAAACTTAACTTACATAGTTCTTATATATTTCCAATTCATGCAAAATGCTTTGCAAACTTTACAATGCTATATAAATGGTGTTATTTCAATACCACCATGACCACCACCACCACCCCCACTGTAATCATCATCATTTAATTTTGTCCCAAAATCTCCCTTTGGGCTTAGAATTAAGTTCACAGTAGCAGGTCATCCTTGTGCTTTCTCAGTCTACTGGGAGCTGAATTTTGTTACCTGGGGAAGTCAATTTATCAGACGCTCTGCTTTTAATGAAATGAAACTTCTAGCCAAGGTCTAGATCACTGAAATCTGCCATCTCTTATCTCTGGACTAGTTTTGTTATTGGTATAAAGAAAGCCAAAATCCTCCTCATGGATGAAATTTCTCTAGCATTTCCTCACAGCAATTTTATCTATATTTCTCCCCTTTTATCTTCACTCTTTCGGTTCATGAATTTTTCTTCTTCTTCTTCTTCTTCTTCTTCTTCTTCTTCTTCTTCTTCTTCTTCTTCTTCTTCTTCTTCTTCTTCTTCTTCTTCTTTTTGGTGAGGCTGGGGTTAAGTGACTTGCCTAGGGTCACATAGCTAGTAAGTGTTAAAGGTCTGAGGCTGGATTTGAACTCAGGTCCTCCTGAATCCAGGGCCGGTGCTCTATCCACTGTGCCACCTAGCTGCCCCCTCAGTTCATGAATTTCTTTTCAGATGCAAACCATCTTACTCTTAGCTCAGGTTATATTGGAAAGACCACTGGATTTGGAATAAAAGGTGAATTTGAATCCCATATCTGCCACAATTACTTTCATGATCTTGTGAGAGTCATTTAATTTCATTATCTTCAGTTTTTTCATCTGTAAAATGAAGGTTTGGAATAGATAACCTTAATATACTTTTCAACTTTAAACTTTATGAATGAAAAAAATAATTTTTACAATAAACATTTTGGTTTTTTTGTTTTTGCAGGGCAATGGGGGTTAAGTGACTTGCCCAGGGTCACACAGCTAGTAAGTATTAAGTGTCTGAGGCCGGATTTGAACTCAGGTCCTCCTGAATTCAGGGCCAGTACTTTATACAATGCGCCACCTAGCTGCCCCTATAATAAACATTTTTATTTAAAGTTTCCAAATTCTAAATTTTATCCTTCTTTCCTACCTCTCCTCCCCCTCTTTGAGTAAGCAATCATATATAGGTTATACATGTGTAATTATGTAAAACATTGCTACATTAGTCATTTTGTATAAAAACTTGAATAAAAGAAAAAAATGAAAGAAAATGAAAAATAGCATGCTTCAGTTGTGTTCAATCAATATCAGTTCTTTCTTTGGAGGTGGAGAGTATGGTTTATCATTAGTCCTTTGGGATTTTTTTGGATCATTGTGTTTCTGAGAATAGTGAAGGCATTCACAGTTCTTTATCAAACAATATTGCTGTCCCTGTGTACAACATTCTCTTGGTTCTGCTCATTTCACTGTACATCAGTTGATATAAGTCTTTCCAGGCCTTTCTGAAATCATCCTGCTTGGCATTTCTTAAAGCACAATAATATTCCATAACAATCATATACTACAGCTTGTTTAGCTATTCCTCAATTGATGGGCATTTCTTAAACAAATAAATTAATGAATGAAAAAGGCATGCATTAGGTCCTTGCTCTGTGACAAGCACTTTGCTAATTGCTGTGGATACTGATAAAACCAAAGACAATTCCTGACCTGAAGGAGTTTACATTCTAGAAGTGGGGGACAATACATGAAGGGGAATGGTGTCCAGGGGGTTACTTTGGTTTGGCATGATGCAAAAATGGTGAGTAGAGCCATGGGGGAATATACTGAATTAACAGAATGAGAAAAAAGATGGGTCAGAAAAGGCTATGTGCATTCAGATAAGGTAGCAAGAAGATGGCCATCTCTATAATGGGGATAATAATACCTGTAGTACCTTCCTCTTACTAGCATACTAGCTGTGTGACCTTGGGCAAGTCACTTAACTTCTGGTTGTCTTAAATTATTGGAGAAGGAAATGGCAAAGCACTCCATTACCTTTGCCAAGAAAATGCCATGGATGATACGGGCATTCTGTGATCCATGGGGTCATGAAGAATCAGATACAACTGAACACCAACAACCAAACCCACAATGGTTGTAGATTACTTTGCAAACTTTAAAATGATACCTACGTGTTAGTTATCATCCATATAATTTTAGCTGGTTCAATAAATTTATTTTGGACTTAAAATCCTATTATCTAATTAGACAAATGTAGCTTTCAGCTACATAGTACTGGACTCTGAGAATCCTTGATTTCTTTTGAACCATGCATCTTTCTTATGGGAACAGAAATTTGGGGGCAGTCCATCTTTTCTGGTTACTGTCTCTCTTGGTTTTCTTTACATAGACAAGGATCCTCCTGAATTCTAGCATGAACTTTCTCAGACATCAATCTCCTCTGTGATGCTCAGAGTTAAAGTATTTTGTGAGGATTTCTGGGTTAGAATCATCCTTGTCTTACTCTTTTAGATGCCATATACAGCTCCTGGTATTTTGTGTGCTAAGAAACAGGTACTTTAGTTCTGAAATCTTTAGGGGCTGGGCCATAACCGGGGAAGCACCTGGGACAGAAAAACACTAAGTGCATAGGCCACTGTCTCCAGATCTTTTATTTTTTAAATTTTAAATTAATTAGTTAATTATTATTATTATTTTTTTTTAGTGAGGCGATTGGGGTTAAGTGACTTGCCCAGGGTCACACAGCTAATAAGTGTTAAGTGTCTGAGACTGGATTTGAACTCAGGTCCTCCTGACTCCAGGGCTGGTGCTCTATCCACTGCACCACCTAGCTGCCCCTCTCCAGATCTTTTAATGGCTCCAAGTGTCTTGTTTCTAGTGGATCAGAACTACCACTGAACCCAGAGACCATGAAAAGCCAAGGAGGAGCCTTTGCAGTTTCCCTGAACAGGAAGGCGGCATGGTAAACCATGTGTTTGAGGAGCATTGGACCCCCCACGATGTCTTTGGCACACATTGCCTGCTGTCCCCCAAAGCCCAGGAGAGAAGGGAGAGATGAGCTACTGAATCTTCAGCACAATTTTCTCTGGAAAGCTACACGGTCACCTTTGACCTTGTGATCTAAGGCTACCTGAGGCATGTCTCTGTGGAGGTGCCACCTTTTACAGAAATTCCGTCTGTGTGGGGACTACGGGAGAATAACTGCAGGTTTTTTTGGCTTGTGTGTATATAGTGCTTTCAGATTTATAAAGCACTTTTCTCCTAATAATATGATGGGGGCAGTAAATAGTAAGTTCCTTGAGGGCAGGGACTCTGTTTTATTCACCGTTATATCACTCCAATAACCAGTCATTGTGCCTAAGACACCCTAGAAATTCATAAATTCTTGTTGGATCCAGTTGATTTAAAATGTTAGAGAAATACAATCCTGTTGGTAACCTATATTTCCATCTTTCACCATTATGTGATAAATATTAGACAGAAAGATATATGGCCTCTGCTTCAGACCCATTCCCAGACACAAAGATAGTAAAATGCTGCAACTTAAGCTTTTCTCCTCTTACAATTTAATGTTCTTGCGATAGCCAACATCCCTCACATCTACTCTCTTCATTCTTCTTTACACTCATAAGAGATACAGACAGACAAAAATAAATTAAACAGTCACCCAAAGCATCCACATGATCTGCTTTAAAGTTACCTTTGGCAAGAAGAGAAATCAATTCTCCCTAAAGGGTTCCAAGTGAGACCATCAGATCAGTAACTAGCATGGGACAGTGTGTTGTCCCAGGTTGCTGACATCTGGAAGACACGCACACTTTCTCCCCCCAGGGAGGCACATTTCTTTCTCTGGGGTTTCACTTCCTCCTAATGACAAATGCCATCTGGACAAGTCACTTCAGAGTTCTCTGATGGGCCCTTCACCCCCCTGGCCATTCACTACCCCCACTGCTGAGATGTCTCTCCCCCAGGCTCCTTTCCCCTTCAGCTGGCATAGGTGATACCCTCTAGGGGCTGGCCACCCCTACTTCCACTTTACCCACGATCAGATTGTGGTGTGTGTCTCTACCACCACATGCCCCCTTACAACTGAATTTATCCTAGGCATATGGAAGCTTACTTATAGTTCTGGAAGCTGGCCCAGAAAAATTAATTAGTTGAATATTTGTACCTCATCAATGATAATCATTTGGTATTTTATCTTTATTCATAAGCAGAGAATACCAGTCTAATTGCAAGCCTGCCCCCAATTAACAGATAGAATCTGAGGGTCCACCACCATGTCGCATGTTATAAAATGGTTGTGGTCTGGGTCTCTCACCAACCCGTGCAGGTTCCAGTTGGGTGAAAATGACAGGCAGACATTCTATCGCGGCTCGCTGTTTTCTGAAAAATAACAGCTCAGTAAGATAGAAACCGTGTCTGAGGCAGCCTGGCAGGGCATTTGGAATTGTTATGATGTCTAAAGAATTTCTTGACAATGATGGATAACCTCTGGAACATCGAAGTAGTGGCTTTTGTTTATCTTTCCTTTGCTTTGTATTGATGTCATGTCTTTCACTCAAGAGTGAGATTTTGTCTTTGAAAGTTGGACTGATTTTTCACTCAAGGAAAAGATTTACTTGTTTTTTCGTAAACTCACAGCATTCCACACCCTCCCCCCCCATCGTGAGTGCACCAAGTCCCAGGTATCAGATGCAAAATTCAAAAGTGGATACCATTCCCAATGTCAAGCTGCATATTGATTATCATTTCCTAAATCAAAGAGAATCACTGATGTCTGTTGCTGGGTTTCCTCCCCTTGTTTAGAGTTCAAGGGCTGATGTTGTCTATGTTTTTGTGTGCACTCAGGCATGATAGAATTTCTAAGCAGTTCTCCCACTTCATCACTGTGTTTGCCTGCAATGGAGAAGAGCCCCTTTCATCATCAATTAATATTTATTGAGCACCTACTGGGTGCATTGTGAGGTGCCATCACTAGGGAGTCTATAATGTGGAAGCTTCTCTAGTTTCTACTGTTAAGGAACTTGTAAACTTCATTTTTAAGTTTGAACATTAGAATTTAGTGAATCTTCCCATGCCTGGCATGTAGAGTACACTACATCAGCCATCACATTTCATTCCTTAAAAGAGATGCTGACTTGGTTTGGAAATTTAGAAGCAGGTGCCCCTCTGGGTCTGAAAAGGGCAAGGAGGGAGATTTGAAGGATTGAATCTGCTTACAAATCAGCCCCAGCAGCATCCAGGTGGGGGTGGAAAGAGGATTTGGCATCAGACCTTTGGAATTCAAATCCCAGCTCTGCTACTGGGTAACTTGGAATAAACTGCTTGACTCCCTCTGAGACTGTTTCCTTACTGAAAAAATAAAGGAGTTAGACTATTTTAGGGGTTCTTAACATTTTTATGTGTTCTGGGTCCCTTTAGCAGTGTGGTAAAGCCCATGGACTGATGATCACAGGATAATGATTTTAAATAATTGAAGGAAATGCTAAATTTTAGTTAGAAGGCAATAAAAAAAGACATTTTATAGACTCCCTGAAATTTATCCATCGACTCTTTGGGATCCATGTACTCCAAGCTGAGGCAGCTGGGGGTACAGTGGATAGAGTGAAGGGCCCAGAGTCAGGAAGACCTGATTTCAAATTTTACCTCAGGCACTTACTAGCTGTGTGACCCTGGGCAAGTCACTGTTTGCCTCAGTTTCTTCATCTGTAAAATGAGTTGGAGAAGGAAATGGTAAAGTACTCCTGTATCTCTGCAAAAAAAAAAAAAACCCATCGGGATCACAAAGACTCAGACACGACTAACCAACAAAATAAACAAAATTGTTAAGGTTCCCCAAGTTAAGAACCCTTGAAGTAGAGCATTTCTGAGTTCCTTTCTAGCTTGACACGCTGTATTTAGAATCAGAACATTTCAGACTTGGAGAATAGTTCAGTAGCCAACTAAGTCCTACCCTGACATATTCAAAAAGCTTTTCTAGATTATACCTGATGAGGGCTCATCCAGTCTTTGACCTTGAAGACCTCCTGGGAAGGGGCAACCACCATCCCCCAGGGTAGCTCATTCCATTTGGGGAGAGCTCTTATTGGCAAGAAGTCTTTCCTCACCCCAAGCCTCAATGGGCCTTCTCGGCACCTTCTACACATTTCTCCCTGTTTTGCCTTCCGGGGCTAAGCAAAAAAAAATGTCTGATCTCTCCTCTGTCCACCCCAAGTCTTCCCTTCTTCAGGCTAAATGTTCTGACTTCTTGATCCTTGGAGGGTTCAAGACTGAGGTCATTCCCTACCCTAGCCCCCTATTCTTGACCCTCTTCAGTTGATCTCCCCCAGTTTCTGCCACTTAATCAAACCATTGCCTTGTAGAAAGAGTAGGTGTGATGTTGGTGGTCTCCACTTGCTCAAAGAAACAGGGTTTTCCTGCAAAAATACTAAGAGGCTTTTGGAAGGAAGTTTTGGAGTTCATCAATATCTTGCTGAAAATGTAGAAAATGTTGAAATGAACAAATACAGGTTTTCCTATGGTATCCCCAGTATGGCCTCATTCTTCTCCCCATATGTGTATATGTATACATATACACATACATATATAGGAACATACATCTTTACAAACACATTCTATATGAGAGCAGAGAATTTCTTATTTGCATATATGTTTTATATATACTTATATATACATAAATATGTGTGTGTCTTCAGGTGCATATATGCATATATAAAACTATATTATTTATATATCACATATATGTATATAGTGTGTCTATGTCTGTGTCTGTGAAATCCCTGTCCCAAAACACAATGGTATGGAACTCTCTCTCTTTTTTCTTTTTTCTTTTTTTTTTTTTTGCGGGGCAATGAGGGTTAAGTGACTTGCCCAGGGTCACACAGCTAGTAAGTGTCAAGTGTCTGAGGCCAGATTTGAACTCAGGTCCTCCTGAATCCAGGGCCAGTGCTTTATCCACTGTGCCGCCTAGCTGCCCCCAAATGTCCTGCTCTTCTTTGATTTCTGTTTTGCTATAATTTAGGTATGTGTGTTCATTATGGAGCTGGCATGTGGTGGGAAAGGGGTCAAGCTTTGAGTATAGAGCTGGGGTCCTCCTTCTCCCAGAAATGACAAAGTGATCAGAAATTAAATTGAACCTGATCATATTTCATAAACGATCAATATTTAAGGGAGCTGATAGATAAACTTCAAGTCCAGTATTCCCTCCCTCTGAGGAGGGCAGGATGGCCTCCAGCCCCAACCCCCTGGCAAGGTACCCTTGGAGAAGGAGGGGGGAGGAGAAAAGGCTAGAGATGTATATTCTACCCCCCTTTGAGCCACACAACTACAGTTACCTTTTAATATGTGGTCTCTCTACAGTATATATCTTCACTATCTCTCTCTCTCTCTCTGTGTCTCTGTCTCTCTCTAAATCTCTCTCTCTCTCTCTTTGTCTCTATCTCCATCTATCTCTATCTACAATCTATGGAATGTATATTCATGTATGCATGAATATATGGAATATGTAGGTGTAAAATATGTGTATGCATGCATGTATACATACACACATGTATACAATATACACACATACATGCATCCAACATGCACATACACATACACATATGCCAAAGGCAATCCCTGACCTCAAGGAGCTTACATTCTAAAGTGGAACACATCACATAAAGGGTTTCTGAAAGGGGATGGGTGAAGATACATGTGTGTGTGCACACTTGTATGCACACACTCGTGTGTATTTGTGTAGATAGATAGATAAATATGCTTTATCTATCCATATATCTGGATCTTAGAAACAGGAAGCCAGACAAGATGGTCTGATTAGTATGTAACTGTTTCTCAGGATCCGGGAAGGAATAGTAAAATTCTTCAGATTGGCCAAAAATGATGAATAGAGACAGGATTTTCTGCTCTGGACAACTGAAATTCCACAGATATTCACAGTGGACAAATTCAAGTTGAGTCATAGTTTCTAGTTTATATAAAGACATAGGCTGGATTGAATGTATAACACTCTTGATTTTTCATTTCCCTATCATCTTTCCCTATTGCAAACAACTTAGCATCTAAAGCAATTTTAAAAATAGCATTTTATTTATACATTTTATTTTTATGTGACCTAAATTTTCTCCAGCATCCCTTCTCCTCTTGGCTCCTAGAGAGCCATCTTATAAACTTTTTAAAATAAAAAGAAATGAAAAAGAAGAGAAAAGATATGCAAAATCAATTGATAACATGCAAAAAATCTGACAGCATATGCAATATTTAACCTTGATGGAACCCACCTCTGTCAAAGAATGGGGTGGGGGAGTTGTTTGTCATATCTCTTCTTTGGGGTCATCTTTTTCTGTGTAATTTTGCAACATCCGTTGTTTACTTTGTGGGCGATCTTTTCCTTTATATTGCTGTAATAATTGTGTGTATTGTTTTTTTAATTCTGCTTACTTCACTCTGTATCAATCCTGCTTCTGTCTGTTCATCATGTTCAACATTTCTCCTAGCTCAGCACTATTTCATTATTTTTAGATGGCACAATGTGTTTTGCCATTCCCCAATCAATGGGCATTCACTTTGTTTTCATTTCTTCAATACCACAGAAAATAGCACTTTAAGTTAAAAAAAAAACCCTAGATATTAAGAGGAACAGGAAAAGATGAAGTGAAAATGTATAGACGTTTTAGGAAATCATAAAGTCACAGAAGACATAGGGTCTGTCTTTTGCCTCCATTCACACAGACTGTCCCCCATTCCTGCAATGCCCATCTATGTCCTCCTCATCCCTGTCAATTGACTTCCTTCACAGTTCAGTTGCCTCCTCAGATCACATCAGTTGTTAATCCTCCCTCCCTTCTCAAGGGGAGATGGGCTCTTGCAAGCAGATACTAGTTCATTTTGTTTCTTACGCACATAGTAAGTGCTTAATACATCTTTGTCAAATTGGAAGTTTTTAGTCTTGTATGTAGGAAGAAAGAAAAATACACAGACAATAAAGGGAGATGGTTGAGGACTCAGTATCGTTTGCTCCCCTCCCCCCAACTTTGTGTTGTCCCCAAACAAAGGCTTGGCTCCATATTGACCAGTGCTTGAACACAATGCAACACTATTCTCATTTGTCGCTGGAGCTTAGTTTTCTTAGTCTCTGGAATATTTCACAGGAGATGCAATCTCATGCCAACTGGGGCATGTAATTTCTGATTTTACAAGGTTTAAAAAGCAACAGCCTTTTGGAACCAAAAAGAACTCCAATCTATTACATTTTCTGCTGCTGCCAGATGTGACCTTGGTGCCCTTCTGCTTCCTATAAGAAGTTGGGTTTTCTGGGTGGGTTTCAGGTTCAGGTTCACGTTTTCTTTTTCACTGACATCCATATATAATTTATATCCTTTAAATTAGCAGGATTTACTGCCCAAGGTTTGATGTCATGCTTTCCCACTGGCTTATCTAGAAGAGGAACTAGACCCATGTTGTCTAAGAAAGCACTAAGCCTTGGGACAGGAGAAGATGTCTCATTTACAGGGTGGGCCAAAAGTTACAAAGAAATCTGATGTTTTAATAACTTTTTGAAAGTTATTTTTTCTTTATTTTTCACCATTTGTGAGATTTTGTTTTTCACATGTAATGTAAGTTCATTTCCTATATATACTGTATATGATGCTATAGTAATGTAAATTAAAAACAAAAAATAAAGGAGTTATTAAATATTCATGACTTTTGGCTCACCCTGTATTTATACTTCAATAGAAAAAGGTAAGTTATCACCAGGAAATTGAATCACACCTTTTACCAAGGTAAAGGAGAGAAAGGGAGAGAGCTTCAATAACTAGAATTCATAGAGAACCCATATATAGACTCTGTCCAGCACCAAAGAACCATCAGAGTTCCAAGGCTGATTGTATTTTTTAACCTTCCTTTTTCATGAGCTCAGCCTAAATTCTTGTGAATATATCCACCCAACTACTGAATGAATGGATTTAGCAAGTAAGTATCCCTGTATGAGATCATCCTCTTTAATGAATGAGATCATATATGTCAGAATGGAAGCTGCTATACCTTAGAGCTTAAGGAGCTATGTGTCTGAGTGCATTAAAGATGGAGATGACTTATTTGACCACTGTTGTCAGTGTGCTCTCAAAAGGAATCCCAATTGCAGAAACACAACAGCATCCTTAACACACACACACACACACACACACATACACACACCCTTGTTATTTTGAACCATGCAAATTAATGCCTGTTAAAGAACAAGTGAATAAAAGACTTTGGAGAATTTTAATGAGCCCTCAACTGCTGCCAGTGGAGGAGGTCATTTCATATCTCATAAATTAGCAAAAAGGAAAACAAACACCACTGCAGAAAGAACTAAAGAGTCCGATTAGGCAGTTGGATTAAACATGCTGAGACTCAAGATAGTCAGGCCTTTGAATCGTTATGGACTCTGGGGCAGCGCCTTTCAGTCATCTGTGCTGAACAAATAGTGCCCAGGATGAGGGGAGCTAGGGCCAAATTGGATGATCATGGGAACCGACCCAGAGGGTGAACAAACAGCAAAGCCACTTAATAATAAGGGAGAGAATATGAGACCTGCAATGGAGAATGGAAAAGTAATAGTGCCTTCTGCTAAGACTTTGATAATTATGATGCCTTCTTGGCTTATTGTTATTAATAATAATACATGGCATTTATGTGGTATTTTAGAGTTTATTAAAAACACTCTGGAGACGCTGTCTTATTTAATGTGGATTAGGTCGTAGGGACATTATTGTAGCCATTTAACAGCTGAAGAAACTGAGGCCCAGAGAGATCAAGTGACTTGGTCATCATCATCTCACAGTTGACTCAGAGGCAGGTCTTGAATCAAAGTTTTCCTGCCTCCCAGTCCAGGACTCTAACCCTAAAACCAGGCCACCTCTCCAAGCAATTGATAGAGGCTACCAAGTCCCTAGTGCTGGAGGTAGCATACCATAATGATAGAAACCTAGAACTGGACAAATAGGAAGACATGGGTTCTAATTTTGCTACCGGTTCTACTCTGAATATGTAATTTCACCTCTTTGAACCTCAGTTTTCTCATCTGTAAAAGGATGCTGAATGGCTTCTAAACCCCCTTTCAGCTCCAAATCTATGACCCCTAGATCCCTCAATGTTTAACAAAAAGGCTTTTCCTCATAGGCACCACAAAAAGTGGTGAAGCTCTCACTCCTTCTTCAGATATTGACTTCATTGGTCTGACTTGTACTGCTGACCCGTATGACTCATGCTTCTGTGGACCTGGGTGTTGAGCTGGATTTGCATTCAAATGGGGAGGGAATCTGAGGGGATGGAAGTAAAAGGTGGGATGGGGAAACCAGGCTAACCCGTGGATGTACTTAGCATTTGCCTCATTGAAGTTCCATTCTCATTGGTCACAGCAGGAGATAGAGAAGGAACAAGGGAGCTGAGTGGATGGGGGAAATCCAAGAGCCATCTAGGAACCAGCTTGCTAAAGATGGCAACCAGACAGGGAATAGAGCTGGGCAGCAGACTGACCTGTCAAGTGGCCAAGAGCTTGGTTTGCAGCCTCTGCCAAAGTGCAAAATGAAGTAAAGTTTCAGTGATCACCACTGGCAGTGGCCAAGGGGTATGAATTGACTGTCATTTTCTGGAACAAGAACCATGATATGATAGCACACATCTACATTTTTTTAAGAAAGACTCAATCTGATTTTGCTGAGGAGACAAATGAAAGAGAGAATGTGTAGAAATTGGAATATCTGACTTTTTCAACTTGCTTAGAATTTTAATGTAATGATTTTGCTTTTAAATTTGTAAACTCCCTAGACAAAATGTTTAACAAGTAAATTCTTTCAGGCTACCCTGGGAAGTAAATTTAGGTATATTAAGTGGTTGGGAGCTGAACCATTTAAAGTAGTGACTTTTAAAGGAAATTAATGCTTACCTCCTATATTTAAATGTGAATCCTAAGCCCCGGGATGCACCTGTAGGCTGGGGAAGCTGTTCGTGAGCTGGTGTAGTTCAAGCTTCCACTGCCACCTTGTGTTCTGCAGAGATAAAGCATTCTGCAGCAGCTGTCAATTAACATGTGGGGAGGTGGTTCCCACACTTGGAGTTCTCTATATGAGTGGAAAATTGTAATAACAAATATGAATATTATATATGCATTATATTATATATACATATGTGTATGTGTATATGTATACATACATACATACACACACACACCATTCCAAAAGATTTCTCTTTCATACAAAAGCTAGGATCATTTAAATCACATGAAAACTGCTTGGCAAAATCCCCACACACCCAATCATATATTTGTTCTTAGAAAATTATCAAAAAGAAGGAGCAATAGTAGCACCCATACTTTATGGGTTATAAAATACAGTTAGAAAGATGTTTGGAGAAGCCCTAATCAGTGCCTGAGTACAGGAGCAGTCACAAGGGTGCCCAGATATCCTGCCAGGGTTCTTGGCTCTTAATAGGCTGAGTCTTGCCCTGAGGTTTGAACTCACCAGAGTGATTAAGCTGGGCTCCATATCAGGCAGATACACTTTATTTGCCAGTGCTTTAAACATTGGAATGAGATCTGTTGCAGTGCCTTTGCCCATGGTCTTAAGATTTAAGCTTCTATTGGTCACATTTTCCAGGACCCAGCATTAGCTCCTAAAATCTTCACTTTCAGTGTGGCCAAGAAAGCCTCGGTCTGATCATCTTCAAGGGAAAAAGATTAACCTGTCTCTAAGATGTATGGTGATGGGCCAAGAACTGGCCACAAAAAAAGAAAGACAGGAAGAAAAACAATCATTCTTGATATTGCTTTGTGTTAGTATATATAAATCTAGACACATTATAAGTTGATGATATTTAATATTCACTGGGCATACAGTCAGGGCCAGATGTTGTAACTGAAGTGACTGGCTAACTATCCATTTTGTTTTTGGAAGTATCAGGAAAACCTTTCAAATCCAAAGTATCTCTCCCACTGGTTCTCCTGACTACTAAAATTCAACAATTTGAGATTCATCTCTTTGTCTCGAGACTATGTCCAGTGTTATTCATGGAGGGATAACATCTAGAATGATCAGTTATTTATACTGCAGTGCAAAAGAGCTTATTAGATTTTCTCCTGAGGACACATTTTGATAGAGGACATACCACTAAAGTAGGGGAAAGGTCAGAAAGAGGAGATTGGAGAATCCCTGAGACATGACAAATTTGCCCCCCTTACTTTTCATCGTTGCATAACTAGTTCTATAAAGCAGTGTGCCAACTTCTATTTTTAGGGGGAAAATGAGTTATCTCTTGGAGGCAGAAAATAAACCCATAATTGGCTTCAGCAACAAATGTTCCTCTGTTACCCACTATTGATTTATTCACATTATTTTATGATTTGAAATAGGGACAGTTTTCCAGGTGCCCAGTTGTTATATTGCTCCTTTATAAAAATTTCAGCTAATCAGAACCTAATTAATTCATAGTTACTGATTTTTCAAGTCTTTAGTGTTTTGAAGAAAGATAGAGTTAACTTTGAAGGGTTTGACAAAAATGAAATTCGAAATGTGCAGAAGATTCTTAAAATGTGCCAATGAGTCCCTTTCATCACATCCTGTCAGACTGTTGGAATAGCTGAGGCAGAGATCAAGTTCTTTTGGGAAAGCACTTTGGACCCTGCCCAAGATACTGACCTAACCGCCAATCATCTCCAAGTTCCCCCAGTAGAGTCCCCAGTCTTCTCCTCTCCTCTCCATCCCTCCCTTCCCTACTCCCCTCACTCATCTACAATGAACTTGAAGAAACATGAATGGAAAAGGTGATGGAGATGACAATTTTTACTACCCAACTGGTGACATTCCTGGGCCTCCTCAGTGTCCCCATTGTGGGGAATCATTACATGAGGGGCTTTGGAACTGGTACCTCAAGGTACTGAGTAGCCATTCCAGAAGATCCATGCTGAAACCCACTGACTACCACCAGGCAGAGAAGAGGTTATACTAATATAAATGCTTGTTAATTGAAAAAATAATTTTAAAATAATTTCTGGGTAAGTTTCTTTATGAAATGGTTAAAAGAACAGTCCTGCATGGTAACAAGAGAATGAGAAAGGTGGGTCCCTTGATATATTTGCATCTCTTTCTCAAATGCCTTTGGGGTCTATGTGAGATTAAGAAACATTCAAACAAGATCCAGGATTTATCGCTGAAAGCTAACTTTTGGCCCATCTGCCCTAATTTTTAAAATAGTATTTTATTTTATTTTTTCCAATTATATGTAAAGATAGTTTTCAACATTCATTTTTGTAAGATTTTGAGTTCCAAATTTTTCTCCCTCCATCCATTTCCCCCCTCCCCCCTCAAGCCAGCAAGCAATCTGATATAGGTTATACATTACAATCATGTTAAACATATTTCCACATTAGTTATGTTGTGAGGGAAGAATCAGAACAACAGTAAAAGAAAAAACACAAGAAAGAACAAACAAAAAAAACAACAGAAGTGAAAATAGTATGCTTCAATCTGCATTCAGACTCCATAGTTATTTTTCTGAATGTGCAAAGCATTTTCCATCATAAGTCTTTTGGTGTTGTCTTGGATCATTGAATTGCTGAGAAGAGCTAAGTCTTTAATACCAACTACCCTAATTTTACAGAAAGAGATGAAGTAGCAAAGCCAGAATTCAAACTTAGGTCTTTCAACTTCAAATCCAGTACCATGCTGGGGATGAGGGTGTCAGGAAGGGCAAATGTTCTGTGCATAGTGAAATGTTGGGGATCCTGATCTCTTCCTAATTCCTACTCCCCCATCCCACACTCAAATTAAAGGGAGGCTGTCAGGGGGTAATTGCTGCTCCCTCCACTTTGGTTGGCATCCCGTTATCGATTTAAGGGTGATAACTGGAATGCTAACAAAGCTTTGGGGATGACGTCCAGCATCATCTTTCTACCTCATGCAACCATCGATCACCAGGGGATGACAGATACTCCTGGAAGCAAGGTGCCTCGTGAAAATATTATTGTATTTCTTTCTTCTTTCTAGCACAACTGCTACGAAAGGCATCTCACTGAGCATTTCTCAGCTACTTCACTCCTCCAGTGTAAGAGGGGTGGTCTTCCTTTCATGCTAAGAGAGAGGCAAATACATTGAATACTGATGAAGCAAATGCTTGGTCCACCCCCAAGCAGTCATTTTTTTAAAAGCAAATGTCTTTGGGTGCAAAGTATCCATCCTGGATTTTTTTTTGTCTATATCATTCTTGGTATCTGGAAGATATTCCGATGATGCTCTCAGGACACCAGAAGGGTCAGATATTTCAGAGCAACCCCATCTCTAATTAATTGCAGTATTTATGTTTAAATGGATCGATTGCTGTGCTTGACCACAGCATGCAATTTCAGCTACTGCTATATTACTGAGATGCGCTCAGTTGTAATCCATTGGAGAAGCAAACCACTTATATCAAACCCAGTCACACAGAAGAGAATCTTTCATTACAGCAAATGAAAACCATCAGAGCTACATTTAAACGGTGGAAACCCTGAGGACTACAATCAGGCACTGTCCACAGCTTAGCTGCTGAGCCTACGAGGGAAATACAAGCATGGGCTCCTGGGCATTAGCCTGATTGGAGAGATAACACTACCTGGATTGTGGTAGATGAGGGTCCGTGTCTTTCCTTGAGAAAACATTGTGACAATAAAAATGTGTGACTGTTGTGGGACAAAATAAGAAGAATGATTTAGAGCCAGGAGAATCCTTGGATATTCAACCACCTCAACTTTCACAGGAGGAAATGAAGGACCCCAAATAAGTGAAATTAGTAATTTGCTGAGGTGAGAGTCAAACCCAGGACCTTGACTGTAAATCTGTCACTTCCTACTTCATTCTACTGCCTCCAGTGTTGAAATCAAGCTTTACTCCTAGTCAACTCAAACTCCTTAAAAACAAGTGTGTAAATTTTACAAAAATAATAAAAAAACATGTTTTTATTTAAATTCATTTAAAGTTCCCAATGAGCAGGATAGCCACAACTCACCCCTCCCTGGCCCCCTGCTTATCTCTATGTTTGAACCCCTACTATTTAAGTCTCATTCCACATCCCATGGTGCCAAGGCCCATCCTTTATTATTCTTTGGAAGAAGTATGACCAAGTGCTGAACATGGTATCGCAGAACCTCAGTTAGAACCTGGCTCTGCCAATTACTTCCTGTGTAATGCTGGGCCAGCCACCCACCTGCTTGGGACCTCCATTTCCTTAGCTATAAAAATGTGGGAATTGGTCTCTATCTGAGGTGGCAAACATCCAGCCTTTGGGCTGCAGGAGACTGGCAACACTCCCTCATGCTGCCCAAACCAGGTTAAAATGTAATTGGAAAATCTTTCACAAAATAAATAAAAATACAATAAAAGGGAGATAATATTATATTTTAAAACTAAGCCAATTTGTAGCCCACAGGGATCCTTATGGATGAATTAGTGACTCTCATTTCTACTTGCATTTGGCATCATAGCTCTAGATGACTTCTGAGGTCCCTTCTAAATCTAGACCAATGATGCTATAATTCTTCATTTTTCTATCACCCCAAGCTCCATCACTACTAGTAATAATAATAGCTAATAGGACAGCTAGGTGGCACAGGAGATGGAATGCTGGGCCTGGAGTCAGGAAGACCCATCTTCCTGAGTTCAAATACAGCCTCAGACATTTCTAGCTGTGTGACTCTGGGCAAGTCACTTAGTCTTCTTTGCCTCAGTTTCCTCACCTGTAAAATGAGCTAGAGAAGGAAATGGCAAGCCACTCCAGTATCTTTGCCAAGAGAACTTAAATAGGGTCATGACTAAAACAACTGAACGACAGTAAAATATCTCAATAGCATTTTTAGGATGAAATCAAATCAAGCATTTATTAAGTGCCTACTATGTGCCAAATGCTAAGCTCTGAGAATACAAAGGAAGGCAAACATTAGCCCCCACTCTGCAGGAGCATAGAGTCTGGGGTGGGATGTTTGTCACATCTCATTTGCATGAGACAGTGTGGCCCTGTGTCAAATACCACCAGTGATACATATTGGCTGTGTAATCCAGGGCGAGTTCCTTAACTTCTCAGCATTGTAGGCAGCTTTCTAAGATGGGGAAACTCAGGTCTAGAGAAGTTAAGTGACTTACTCTGGGCCACACAGCTTCTAAGTATGAGGCAGGATTCAAACTTGTTTTCCTGACTCCAAGTTCAAAATTCTATCTCCTCTGCCACCCAGCTGACTATATGTTCTCCCTCCTTGTGTTTCAGAAGATTATATCGGGGGCAGCTAGGTGGCACAGTGGATAAAGCACCGGCCCTGGATTCAGGAGGACCTGAGTTCAAATCCGGCCTCAGACACTTGACCCTTACTAGCTGTGTGACCCTGGGCAAGTCACTTAACCCTCATTGCCTCGCAAAAACAAACAAACCAAGAAAATTATATCTCTGCTCATTACTAAGATTAATCAATTTGCATGTGCCCTTTACTCCTCTTGTCTCCTCTTGGACTTTGATCCAGCAGTGTTTCTTTCTCTTTCCCATATCTTAGTCTCTCCCCTCTTCACTGAGTCCTTGTCATATACCTACAAGTCTTTTCTTGACCATCGTAACCTGATCCACCTACTGCTTCATCTTTCTACTCCTTCATGGATACCCCTCTCCTAACCAAGGACTCAGTATTCCAGTTTCCCTTTTTTCTCTTCTTCCCGGTTGGCAAGAAGAGTCATTGATTTGTGGCTCATTCTCTCCAGTGGCTCAGGAAAGAGCCAACTCATTGGCTAATTGCAGGGTCTTCATTCCCAGCCACAAGAGAGCAGAGCCTAATATTGCTCTATATCTTGGCTTTTTTCTGACCTGGAGTTGAGCCAAAGAACTGAGGTCTGACTTTCCAGTCATTCTTTTTTTAATTTATTTCTGTCTCTGTGCCTTTCAGTCTCTGTCTGTATCTATGTCTCTGTCATTGTGTCTCTCTGTATCCATCTCTGTCTGTT
Source organism: Dromiciops gliroides (assembly GCF_019393635.1). Lineage (NCBI taxonomy): Eukaryota > Metazoa > Chordata > Mammalia > Microbiotheria > Microbiotheriidae > Dromiciops > Dromiciops gliroides. The sequence continues at coordinate 18,266,268 of NC_057863.1, forward strand.
TCTATTTCTCTGTCTTTCCCTGTCTGTCTTTTACTCTTTGACAGGAGTTGGGAAGTCTATGTGGCTTCATATCCAGCAAAGTCCAGCTTGGCTAAGGAAAGGTCATTCATTGTAATCCTCTTTAGAGGAATAATTCTGAGTCTTTTATGTTTAAGAGTATTACGCAGGATTCCAGTTTTGTTTTATAGAAGTATCTCCAAGAAGATAGGATGGAGAGATGTGGGCCAGATGGCACTATATTTAGAAGGATTCAGAAGTAGTCTCATGGCCTGACTCAAAGAATCAATGGCAATGGTTCAATATCATGATAGCAAGATGTCAATATTGGGGGGCCCCAGGGATTTGTGCTGGACCTTCTGCTATTTAACATTTTTCTCAATGACTTGGGTAAAAGCATATGTGGTAGGCTCATAAAATTTGACACAAAGCGGGAAGGGATAAATACAATGGATGACAGATTGAGGATCACAATTTTTTTTTATAGAATAGAGCACTGGGCTGAATCTAGTAAAATAAAATTCAATAGGGATAAATGTAAAGTTGTCTTTGTGTCCACCATCATGTCCACCTCTTTGTGATGCCATTTGGAGTTTTCTTGGCAAAGATACTGCAGTGGTGGGGCAGCTAGGTGGCGCAGTGGATATAGCACCAGCCCTGGATTCAGGAGGACCTGAGTTCAAATCTGACCTCAGACACTTAACACTTACTATCTGTGTGACCCTGGGCAAGTCACTTAACCCCAATTGCCCAGCAAAAAAAAAAAAAGATACTGGAGTGGTTTGACGTTTCCTTCTCTGGCTCATTTTACAGATGAGGAAACTGAGATAAAGAGGGTTAAGTGACTTGCCCAGGGTGACATAGTATCTGGGGCAGGATATGAATTCAGAAAGATAACTCTTCCTGACTCCAGGCCAGGCATTCGACCCTCTGAAGCCACCTAGTTGCCCAGCAACATCTTCAACTTGGGTTAAAAATAGATATAATAAATACAAAATGAAGGAGAAGGGGTTAGACCTGGAGTGTTTAGAAACTTTGAAGTCGATATGAGTCTACAGTGGTGCATAGAAGACAATACTCGTGCAGCCTTGAGATGTCATAAGAGGGATCTGGCTTCCAAGACTGGATGGTCATAGTTGTACTTGACAGTACTCTCGTCAGGCTTCATATATAATATTTTGCTCAGTTCTGTTCACCAATGTTTAAGAAAACCATTGAAAGGTGAGAATGCCTAGATGAAAGGAACAAGTTTGGTAAAGGCCTTGACTTTTTGTCACATCTGTTAAAAGAATTTAGGGTATTTAGCCTGGAGATGAGATCCGGGGGAACATGATACAGTGGTTGTCTCCAAGCATTTTAAGGAGCCACCATGTAGAAAAGGGACTAGATTTATTCTATTTGTCCTATGAGGACAGAACCATAAACAATGGGTACAAGTTACAAAGAGGCAAATATTGGCTGAATGCTCAGGGGGAATAATCTTCCTAGTAGGTATACCACCCCCAAATCCAGTGAGTTACCTTAAGATGCAGTAGTTTCTCCCTCTTGGGAAGTCTTCAATGAGAAGATAGATGGTCACTTGATGATATCTCTCTCTCTCTCTCTCTCTCTCTCTCTCTCTCTCTCTCTATATATATATATATATATATATATATATATATATATATATATATATTTTATAAAGGGGATTTCTTCCTGCTATGGGTTGCACTTAGATGACTACCCAAAATTCCCTCTGTCTTTCAAATTCTGTGATTTCACTTTTGAAAGATTTGCATGTGGGTTAGCTAAGAATTTCAGCTGGTGATCCATGTGTTTGGAAGTTTCCATTAAATTTTTCTTTCTCCCATAAATTTTGCTGTTTGTCTCATGTGATTTGGTTTAGTCAGTGTTCTCTGAGGAAGGTCTAAGAAATCTAAAGGAGGTGGTATAACCCAAAAGATGATAGAAGCTATTGGCTCCCCCCTTTTCAAGAAGACTTATTAATGCTGTAGCATTTAAATATGTTGAGCACTTCTCCTTGATACTCTCTCCTCCCTTGTGTGCAGAGAAATAACAATTCCTTGGTTGCCCTACTGCTGAATCACACATTGTATATTCTCCTTTCCCCCCAGGTATTTAGTGGGGGTGCACTGAGGCTCCATTTTTATCTATCTGTAGTCCACCCCAGACACATTCCTTTACCAGATTCATTCACTATCCTGGCTCCAATTATTATGAGTTGCAGATCCTAGTCCTTCAGCTTATTGTCTGTGCCATGGTTCAAAGGTACCTGGAATCTTTAAATCTTACAAACCTCTGGACTGTTGTATAGATTTTGATCCCTGACCCTTCTCCCAAGGTTGAGATCCCTATCTCTAACTGCCTCTAGGACAGCTTCACCTGGATGTTCGATTAACACCTCAAACTAACATCTCCTAACCCAAATTTCTCTTTTCATCAAAATCAGCTCCTTCTTATAACTTTACTATTTGTCAGTGATATTATCATTCATTGGGTACTTCATGTTTAGAACTAGGTGTTATCTTTGGCTCATCCATTGATCTCAACTTTGTATTTATTTGTATTTATTCTATTTCTATTTATTCTGTATATATTTACTTGTCTCCCCTATTAGAATGTAACCTCCTTGTGAGTAGGGAGTCTTTCATTTATTGTACTCCTACCCCCAGTTCCTAGCACAGTGCCTGGCACCTACTGGTGCTTAAGAAATTCTTGCTGATTGATTGATTGATGTTTTCAAATGACCAATTGATCAAGAAATTATGCACACCAAATTTGTCTGTCATCCATTTACTGCATTAAATCTCTCTGACTTCTTTAATAATGAGCTTTGCTACCTTAAATTCCTTCAGTAAATTTTGGATATGGGAATACTTTCCCTGTGACTAAAGTCTATCATGGACAAATGTTGTCTAGATCTACTAGACATTTGGCTTTCCAAAATGGAGGCAAGAGCCAGGGGAATCACAGTGAGATTGTTCCATTTTATCCTCCTTATAGCTCAAGAGACCCAGTATTTGCATTTCCACATTCTTAACATAAGTTGGGTGTTAAGGGAAGAAGGAGAAAAGAATAAGCATTTATGTAACACTTACCATGATCTAACCTTGGCGTGGTCTTAGCCAGTAGCTGAGAACTAGCAAATGTCTATAAGCAATACCAAAAGCTTAGGGCAGCTCTAAAGTCTTCCTTCATGAAGGGTTCTGGGACTTCCTCTGGCACTCTTTTCAAAAGGTCATAGCAATGTAGAAATAACCACATTCCACAACATTCTGCCAAATAATACATTCAATTTTGCCAATATAGACATAGGCTAGATTTTCATACGACTAATGGCTGCTTTCATATACAAAACAGTAACATTTGGATGATTGATGAATATTTAACTTTCCACTTGGATATTAGGCAGCCATGAAAATGAGGGAAAAAATTCAAGAAAAAAGTGCCCCATTTTATATAATTAAAATACTGCTTCTTAATTCATATAAGTTGTTTCATGTTTAATGTTGTTTCATGTTTAAGTGCTTTCATGATGAATGAAATGACATATTTTAGGGCCAAACTTCAAATGAAATATCTTTATTTCTTGGAAATATTGATATGCTAATTTTGTTTGTTTTTAAGTAGAATTTTATTTTCCAAAATATATGTAAAAACAAATTTTGACATCAATTTTTTTTAATTTTTAATTTTTTTTTGGTGGGGCAATGAGGGTTAAGTGACTTGCCCAGGGTCACACAGCTAGTAAGTGTCAAGTGTCTGAGGCTGGATTTGAACTCAGGTCCTCCTGAATCCAAGGCCAGTGCTTTATCCACTGCACCACCTAGCTGCCCCCAACATCAATTTTTTAAAACTTTGTGTTCCAACTTCTCTTCCTCCCTCCCTTCCCACCGCCCACCCACAAGACCTCAAACAATTCAAAATAAGTTATACATGAGTAGTCATGGAAAACATTCCCACATCACGTTAATTTTTAACATGTAGTCAAACCAATTAAAAAGTATCTTTCTACACAATGGACATATTGTGGATGCAACCTTGTCCCTTGCCCTCGATGTGTGTATATTTGTACATGAGTGTGCATGTGAATGAATAAGTATTCAGACCTTACGCTGTATCATGAAAATCCTAATGTAGGTACCTTATCAGTCTCTTCATTTCAATCAACATGATAATAACTTATAATCAAATTTAGGTACATTAATATTTTAAGAGTAAAGCTAAGCCCACAATGATAAGTATATCCAAGTGTTGGCACCTGGATTTCAGTTTACAATTTAAGTTTTTGATATTGTGCAGTTATGAAAATGAAGAAAAACTAAAATTAATAAGAAAGTATGCATATTTTCTATAAGTACTGCCTAATAAAGCCCTTTAAACTAAGTTTTATGTTAACTAAGGTTTTCACTGTGAATTTCATTTACATCTTATATACTGTTCATTTACATCTTATGTTCTTATGTACTGACAGCATTATTCTGATAAAATTACTTCCTCTCTTGGAGAAATCATAGTATGGACCAGTGGTCTCATTGTTTTGGATATTATATCTGATTATACAGATTTCAACCCATCTCTATCTGCCCATGAAATGTGAGTCTTGTCCATACAATAATAATTTTGGTCCTCCCCCCCCCCCGGTTTCATTGCATTTCTCTTTCTGAAAGAGAATTATGTCTATAATAGTATCATCATTCCTTTGTCTAATGAACCTTTGAAGTTAAAGTATCCCTGCAAATTGCTCCCAGTTTGTAAGTGTCCCACTAGTTCCTCCCTAAAACCATTCAATTCTTGGCAGTGATTGATGATGGTTACTCTTGAGAAGAAATACTGCATTTTCTTTTCTTTTTTCCCACTTCTCTCTATTTCAAACATGTTCATATCATCTCTTGAATGTTGAAATCACCTTGAAGTCACTTGAACCCAGATATCAATCCAGTTAGATTTTTGAAAAGGAAGGGTCACCAAGATCTAAAAACTCTATAGGACTCAATTTGAGTTCTAGTCTTGGTATATCGAACCTGTGTAACTTTGGGTGAACTACTTAACCCCTGTGGGCCTTAATTCCCTAACCTGTAAAAATTAGGATTTTGTATAATCTCTAAAATTCCTTCTACTTATAGACCCTGACTTCTGTCACCATAATACTAGTGATTAGCCTATGGGAAAAAAACCCTCCAAATCCCTCCCTTACATTTTGTAAGCTTTAAAGCTTTCTATGAATGTTAGCTATTGTTATTGTTATTATTAATTTTATTCCTTACCCTCAGATCCTAAGCAATGTGATTGCATCTTAATAATAACTATGGTGCAGATTCCAATTTCCCAGAGACATTAAGGGTTCCTGGCAAGTGTCTCTAATAAGCCAATACCATAATCTGAGATGGGGGGAGAAATCCACCCTGCCTGTACCTCAGAGCTAATAAAAAATAGGTACACATGGGGCGGGGGTAGAAGTATGAAGATGAACTGTCTGAGAGCAGTAGAATTAGCAGCATGGACTTGTTTCTTGATAAACAACTGAAGTTGGGTCATCAATTCAACATACTTTTAATTAACCAAGTTTGAGGGAGTTTATCACATGGGCAAACAATTTCTTAGAGTAATAGAAAGGTTGTCAATTATTCTTTTATGTTCAAAAAGCCCTATATTGTACCGTAGGTCAATGAGAAGCTGTGGAAGGTGAGATCTGTTCAATACTCATGGCCTAAGGTCTGCAGAAATTTCCATAATATAAAACCGGATTCTACAGGGACAGGAATACTAAAGCACAATGCTTTTTCTTGGGGCTATCACTGTTCCATTGCCTTCTGTGCCATAAACAGCCCCAACCAAACCTATTTTTAAACCGTCCTCTTTGAGCAAACCTGGGGATTCAAATGAGAACTTCGGCCAATCAATCTATCTTACTAATACAATCCTATCACCCCCCAGCATGCACAAGTCTGTGGCAGAATAAAAATTTATACGGAGGGAATGAGTTATTTTTTTTAAATGCAATTGCTTAGGAGGGAATGTTTATTTGATTATCTCCTTCCCTGGAATCCAGGAACCAAGATCGAGAAATTCTGGGTAGCCTATCTTGCCTTCTCCAGGATGTCCCCCCTCCCCCCCCCCGCACTATCTATTTATTGCCGTGTTGCAGTTGAACATACAGGCAAGACTCTAATGGTTTTAAATGGGAGCACTGAAGTGCATGTGCCCTTGCCCCTCAAGGTCACATGACCATAACTCAATTCCCCCCATGTTTAACAGAAGAAGCAATAGTTTCTCATTCAATAAAATCAACCCAGAGGTCACCAAAGTTGTTTGGACATTTTCGGATGAAAAACTTGGGCTCAGGGAAGTGAATTCCCCCAAGGTTAGAAAAAGACAGTAAGAGGGAGGAGCTGAACCCAGGACCTCTCTCTCCAGAGCTAGTGCCATTTCCCCTAAGGTTTCACCCAGGCTGCAGACAGTTGATATAGCTGTTCTGTAGTCCATCCCTCTCTGGAAGTGGTAATGCTGATCATAGCTATGGCACTGACAGGTAGTCAAACCACTTTGCATATATTATCTTATTTGATCTTCACATCAATCCCATGACTAGCTGGATAAGATCATGGATTCTAAACTACAAAAGTCCTCAGAGGCCATCTGATCAAACTTTCTCATTTTACAGATGAGAAAACTGAAGCCCAAGGACATTAAATGATTTGCCAAAGGTCATACAAGTAGCAGAGGGCAAGGCTGACCAACTATTGTGTGAAGATTATCCATTCTATGTTATAAAAAGCTAAAACTTCCTTTCCTGACTTGCCCAGGGTCACACAGCCACTAAGTGACTGAGATCACATTTGAATTTGGGTGTTCCTGACTCCTGTCCTAGTACTCTATTCCCTATGCCTTTTTTTCTTTTCTTTTTTCCAGAGCAATGAGGGTTATGTGGCTTGCAAAAACTTTCTTTCCTTTTAAGTGTCAGTTGTTTAGACTACTGGACTGGCCTTCTGCAGATCAGAAGGAGACTCCCATTTTCTCAATGGCAGCTCATCCTTTCTGAAAGATGTCTTCTGTGGCTCTGCCACACAAAGGGAGCTACCTTTCCCATTCGAGGCAAAACCATTCTTCATAAATAAATATCAGCACGTCTCTCTCTCTCTGGCTTCTGTGCTGTATAGGATGTGAGCATTTTTCATTTATAATCCCTATGGGAATGTTGTTAGAGGGTGTTGATTGCTTTTCTCTTTAGCCTAAAATAATTAAATGACACAATATCTATTGTAGGAAATAAATAGAGATTGTTTCACATGGTATGGTGTATATAGCAATTATAATGTGTGATCTTTCTGGAGAAATAATGGAAAACAATGTGCTCATTCAAAAAGCTCCTGTTGGAAATTACAAGACAGTCCTAGGCCCTGTAACACAGCCAGTGCCTCGTTAGTGGGAACAAGGTGTAATCCACAGTGACTTGCTAACAACCAGGACAGTTGTATAATCCAATGGTTGCAGAAAAATATTAGAGGAATAACACATTCAAGAATCAGGCTTTATCCAAAACATGTGACATTCTCCTGTAATAGAAACAGGAGACAAGAAAAGAAATTGATGGTGCAGCCCCATTTTTTCAAACTTCATACAACTTGCTCAACTTTTCTGCCTCTGAGTCCACATGGAAGCATGAGAATAGAATTGTAGGAACACTTTGGTGGTCATATGGTCAGACCACATGTGGACAATAAGAACAACTTCTAACCTTTATAAAGCACTTTAAAGTTTAAAAGCTCTTTGCATATTTTATCACATTTGGTGCTCTTTGACCATAAGGGTCACACAGCCCATAAGTATATGAGGCAGAACTTTCTGACTCCAACTACACCACTCTATCCACATTTGTGTGCTCATATTGCCTTACATTGAGATATGCTGTAGTGTGTAGTGTGAGGAGCAACTAGTAAAAGTAGGGCATAGAGGGCTGGTCCTGGAGTCAGGAAAACTCATCTTCCTGAGTTAAAAATCTCATACCTACTAGTTGTATGACCCTGGACAAGTCACTTCATCTTGTTTACCTCAGTTTCCTCATCTACAAAATGAGCTGGAGAAGGAAATGGCAAACCTCTCCAGTATCTCTGCCAAGAAAACCCCAAATGGGGTCACAAAGAGTCAAACAAGATTGAAAAATGACTGAACAAAAAGGTACAGTGTAATGAGTACTGGTCCTAGAATCCATTGATGCTCTCTGTCTTTGACATATATAATCCTGGACAAGCCCTTTAATCTCTTTCACCTTCAGCTAATTCATCAATTGTATGGAATAATACCATTTTTATGAACTACATGATAGCTTATTGTGAGAAAAAGGCTTTGTATTCCTTAAAGTATTCTATATTTTGAAATGGATCCATGAGCTTTGGGATGTGGGAACCTGCTATTGAGTAGATCACAATTCATCCATACCTTCTAATCCTGCGCCATTCTTGTCCTAGCCATCCATAAATTCTCTGTTGAGGAGCTATCCGATGTGCTGAAGGAGAGAAGGGAAGGACTCGATCAATATGAGTTATTAATGTTGAGGCGCTTTCACCATCTTTCCTCAACATATTTTTTATCTCCTTCAAAATAGCAATAGTGTCTCATATTTGGACTGTGTACAGTTTTAGCATGGTGCTTGGCATGGAGCAGGTTTTCAATAAACATGTGAGCAATATATAGCATAGTTGAAAGAGTGTTAGATTTGGACTCCAGTCAAAAGCCGGGTTTCAAATCTTTCTTTCTACATTTACTAGTTATGATACCAAGTCCAAGTCACTGGACCTCATTGAATTTTAGTTTCTTCATCTGTAATATCTAGCCCAATCATTCCATTTTACAGATAAAGAAACTGAGGCCTCAAGAGACAATGATTAGGGTGATAGAAACATAAAATTGAGAGCTGGAAGGGATTTTAATGTTCATCTACTCAGATTCCTAGTTTTATGAGTAATGAAACTGAGGAACAAATAAGTCAAGTGACTTTTCCAAGGTCAATAGTAAATATTAAACCCAAGCACTCCAACTTCACATTCTCTGCCATTTTCATTCTAACACTAGTACATAGATACATAATTGTTAGGCCACAGAATCAGGTTTTGACCCCATATCCTCAGTCCTAGTTCAGATCTTTCTGCCTAATAGCATACTTCCTCCTTAAAAAAGAGTGATTATATCCTCACCATCTTAAGCTATGCCATGACTGACACTTGAAAATGCCAATGACACTAAAACTAGCTATTTTTTTTTGAGGAGGGGAGAGATGAGCCTTGGTATCTGATTTCACTGGTGTAGGTAATTCTGACTGTGTAAACTCCCTCCAACAAGGCTGATGAGCAATTTGTATGTTTTTATCCTAAAGAGTTGCCCATGTTACTGAGAGAAAGGTGAAGTGCCTTGCCCTTTGTAACATAGCTAATATGTGTCAGAAATAGTATTTGAATCCATGTTGTACCAACTCCAAGGCCAGCCTTATGTCCACTACATCTTGCTATAGTATGAATATAGAAAAGTAAACTAACTGTGGCTAGTCAGGGGAAGGTTCTGAGGACCTAACTCTCCATCCAAAACTAGAAAATATTGCCTTTCTTAAACATGGTGGTGAAAGGCTGAGCAAGCAAGAATTTGAGCAAAAGATTGATTCTAGCAGGCTGCAGTTGAGATGGGGAAAGTGAGTGGTGGAGGTAAACCAGAATTGTAATTGAAGGCACTGGTAGAAAGCCTGGCCAAAGCCACTGGGCATGATGAAGCCAAAGGTTTGGTCACAGACAGGCACTCACAACAAGTTAGCAGTGAGGTGTGGTCATAAACAGAGTTTAAGTTCATGTAATTGAGCAAGAAAGACAGGTTGAGGTTTGGCTGATGAGCAGAAATCAAGGCCAGAAAAGTAAATGAGGAGAAATCCAAACCACAGCACCAGACAGCACCAAGGATTGCTCCCGGTGGGATTATTTCATCCATGAGATTTTGTGGTAGACTGGTGCCTTTTACATGGGAAATCCAAGTTTTTCCAGGCCAACTCAATCAATTAATCAACCGACAAGCACTTAGTAGTCACCGACAGTGTGTCACACTGTAATGAGTTCTGGGGATATCAGTACAAAGAATGAAATAATCCCCACTCATAAGAAGTGTGCGTTCTAATTGGAAAGAAAAATTGTATCTACAGATTTATATACATGTATTCACAAAGAAAAAAATTTACAAGATAACTATTTTATATTTAAAAGAATAGCAAGTTATACATAGTAGATATGCAGTTTCATAGGCAATCATCTTTTTTATTAGACAAATGCTTGTTTTACTGAATAAGTTAAAAAGAAAATAAATTTTCAAAAATAATATTCCAAATGCATGTCAAATTGAATTGCTATATCCTCTGGATGACTTAGAGGCCTTTTGGTTCCTCCATTGAAGTGGATGGAAACTAATACTTCTGGGATTTGGGAATCTTCTGGTATTCTTCCTCTAAAATTCAGAATGGGATTCAAATATCATCCTGTGGCATCCCAAAGTGTCATTTTCTACCAAGGACAACAAAAATGGATAATAATGAGTCAAAACCTAAGATAAGTAAGGGATCTGCACATCTTTGATGATTTCAGGTTGTGTGGACCAGATAAACTACCAGGCCCCCCACCCCCACCCCGGGGTTGTAAAAACCTGAAAGAACTGGCATAACTGTTTCTTCATTTTTGAGAGATCATGAAGAATGGCAATGATACCACAGATCTGGAGAAGAGCCAATTTTGTCACAGTTTTTTAAAAAGTAAAGAATCTCAAAATTTTGGACCAAGGGACTTCATATTGATCTCTGACAAAATTCTAGATTGTATAATTTAAAATATGGTTGATGAATATCTAGAAAAGAAATGGTAAAAAGTAAGAAATTGTATGGCTTCATTAACACCAAGTTGTGCCAAAGTAATCTGATTACAGTTTTTGACAGATTTATTATTTATTATTGTTTATTTATTATACTGGTATATTCAAGGAGTATTATACATATAGTTTACCTAGGCTTTAACTTTGCCAAGCCTTCTCATGGAAAAGATGGCAATATGTGAGCTAGATAGAGCAGGATTTTTAGAATTTTAAGGGACCTTAGATAAGGAAGATTCAAGTCCATGATTAACACTGAAATAACTAGTGTGTAAACCACCTGTGAAATGCATTTTCCAGAATCTACTGGATCTCAAAAATCATGTCAGGTAAAGAAGATCTAAGGAAAAGAAAAGCAACAAAAAAGAAAGAACACATTTAAATCAAAGGACAAGAGGGAGGTGATAGCTTCAAAACACTATACACAATCTAGCTATTATTATTGATTTGAGAAGCTATATATTTGGATATTAGTTCTAATTTCTTCTCCTGTGAATATTTCTCTAATTATTCAGAATGCCATCCATAATATAAGAAAATTGCCTAAAATTTCTTAATGCAAAACCAAGCACCAATTAAAATAATCCAACACTATCTAAATTCATAAAGAAATTTGAATTGAAAGAAGACATGGATAGTAAGATAATAGTAGGAAACTAATAATTCCCTCTTATAGCTAGATTAGCAGAAAGACAACATATCAAACTGAACAAACTACTGAGGATTTGGAACTAAAAAAAGTGGTGCTTTCTGAATGGGACCACTAAAGACTATACATGTAGCTCAGCATCCTATGGTATTTTTTTAAAGGACAAAAATGTGATATATGTTAAGGCACAAAGAAATTGCAAATAAATGTAAAAAAGAAAGAAAAGCAGAAATGCTGATCATACCTTTTATGAACCATAGCACAATAAAATAGTAGCTATAAGGAGTATAAGGAAAAAATACAGATGTACATGTTGATGTAGTCGTGATGTGTCAAAGAAAAAATAAAAACATTTTAATAACTGTGAATAGCAAGACAAATAAAAATCCTGGGATGTAGCTGAAGCAATCTTCAGAAGAAAATTTATATACCTAAAATACATGAACTCTACAAGGAAAAGGAACATGGTGTAGCAGATAGAGGGTTGGACTTGGAGTCAGAAAAACCTAAGTTCAAATCCCACCCTAGACCATTACTATCTGTGTTACAGGGCTTCACTTGACATTTCCATGTCTCAGTTTCCTCATTTGTAAAATGAATTAAGTTGGACTCAGTGCTTTTTAAGGTCCTGTCCAGCTCTACATCTATGATCCTAGGAAATACCTTCCAAATATACATAATTTCCAGTACTAATTATGAAATAACATCATTATAAATGGGTCATTTAACTTTTTTCTAGTCACTATCAGCAAGCATGTATTAAATACTTACTCTTATACCTTACTTTCCTGGGTATTTTCATTGTTGAAAGGAATGTTATACTAAGGAACCTAATAATTAAATTTTTATTCAATAGGCATTTACCAGAAACTTATTCTGTGCAAGGTATTGTATTAAACATAGAATACAGGAAAACAAAGCAATATAGTTTCTGTTTTCAATCAAAAGGTATTTATTAAGCATCTTCTATATGCCAATTACTGCTCTAGGTAATGAGGATACAAAGACAATTTGAAATGCCTATGGAAAATCTAGGTAGAGATATTGAGTAGGCAGTTGGTGATGTGAGACCGGAACCCAATAGTCTGAAATAAAAAAATGGTTTAAAAATTTAAATTTTATGAGACTTTTAAATGAATAAGCATTGTGTTCTTAGCTTTTCTGGTATTTTATTCAATGCCAAGCTATAGATTAGAATAAAAACATAAGAACTCCTCTTCCCATTATGTTCAAAAGTTGGCCTGAATCTCTGCTGATATAGGAAAAAAAATGAATAGACACCTTTTATGAGCAGAATTCCTGAAGAATGTATCTTTTCCAAGGAGATAATGAAGTTCAGCAAAGCAGGACTTTCTACTTCCAATGAACCCCATTTATTTGGCTATAGAAATGAGAAGAAATCCAGATTTGCAAAACGCTTTGTTCCTGCTAAGATAATATAGATGTCTTGGATAAATGTGTAGGGATGGAGTGGAAAAGAACTGGAACCACTCAGAGCAATTTAATGATGTGTGAAACTCCATGGAGACAGACAGGTGATAAACTACAATATACAGTATGGCTCTTTTTCCCATCCCTGGCTGAATGTAGTCATATATAAGTAATCAATTTGTACTCTGTAAACTAACATTGAAACTTACTACCCTTCCTCTTAGACTGACTCCTCATCTCCCACCACTACCCTGACTTGAATTCGACAGTTCAAACATACCGAGCATATGGTATTCTGGAAAGAATAGAATCGCCACTTTAACAAAGCCAACATTCAAGAACAATGAGAATGTACTAGCTCATAAATATTGTCATATTTATTGTGTTTCTCAGCATTCTTGCTTACATACTGAAGAACAGTGATGAGGCTTAGGTGCTGGTTTATGATTTAAATTCTTTCCATTTGTTCACTCCTCTAAACACTCTTTCCATGATCACTTCTCAGTATCCAGAAAGTTCTCCCCACCCCTACCTTCCTCAAGATGTCAAGCAATTTTTTTCTTCCATTAGTATATGAAACTTACATGAAAAACAAGAGTAAATAGGGTAATAATAATAATTCCATAACAAATAACTTAACTTTCCTGAGTCCAGATTTCCTCATCTGCAAAGTGAGATGGCCTTCAAGGTCACTTCCAACTCTTGAGCTATAATGTTATTGGAATATAAGTTCCTTGAGGGCAGGTACTATCGTTACTTTTGTGTTTATCTCTCCAGCACCTATCATATGTATTGTTTGGCACATTGTAAGCACTTCATAAATGCTGTTTCGTTCATTCATTCATCTTACATAATTCTCCAGACATCCCTATGAAGTTGGTACAACAAATTCTTTTTTCTTCATTTTATAGAGAAGGAAACTAAGGAGCTGATATATTTATAGGATTGTATATTAAGAGCTTAAAGGGAGCATAGGTTATCTTGTCTAACCCTCTCATTTTGGAGCAAAAGAAGACAATGTCAGAGAAGAGAAATGACTTGCCCTAAGTCACTTAAGTCATAAATTTTGGATCAACTATTCAAGCTGGGGTTTCCCCCAACTCCAAACCTCTTTGTAATTTGCCTGTGGTTATATCAGGTTTTGGAGTTGGGATTTGAACCCAAGTTTCTCCCAACACCAAGTATAGTTTTCTATCCTACCATTCTGCTTTCACATAATATCCTCACATTGAACTAAAGGGTATATATGACGGCATATGCAGTGTCCCAAAAGTATCAGTGCAGTTTTAAGCTTTAACAGTATTAAGACCATAGGGATTCCCTTTACACATCATCATAACCACACACACATTTGAAGCATAAGCACGTCATGTATCCTGTCATTGTGTTTGTATAACAGCAGTCCCTTAAAACATCATCCTACTGCCATCTTGTATGTTAATTGTTACAACAATCCTGTGACCCAGGAAGGGCAGGCATACTTATGTGAATTTTACAGATGAAGGATCTTAGAGGAGGGAAGGGCACACTTATCAGCCCACTTTTCTGAAGTATTATCCTTTCCTCCTGAAGTATTATTCTCTTCCTTCCATACTGTTGGCTCTATTGAGAGCAGAGTGAACAGGATGGGTGAACAGGAAGCAATGTGATTTTGTAACTTGAGTTCCAGAATTTATCCATCAAAATAAATGCTATCCTGAGCAAAGTCAGGACTCGGGAAGGCCAGTCACTTCTGATGATACTTGTGCTCTAAATATCTTTTAATAGAAAGGAAACAATATAGAGCAGTAGAAAGAGCACTGGCTTCAGAACCAGAAGACCCAAGTACAAGATCCATCTCCAATGATTACTTCCTCTAACTCTCTGAATACCTAAACTCAGTTTCCCTGTCTGTAAAATGACAGCTAGATGGCCTCTGATTTTCCTTTCAGCTCTAGGTCTATATGATCTCCATTAGAACTGCTTTCAGAAACTGATGTGTTATTTTAAATATCCCCAAATGGTGGTGAATCTGTCTTTTCAGAGTGAATTTGGTGTTTAGAGAAAGAAAAGAGTCATCTGCAATTAAATCTGATCAATTGAGTAGCAAAGCTGGGTAATGCCATTTTTAGTTAAAGGGTAGGAAATGAGTAGAGACAAAGAGACAGAGAGAGACAGTGACAGAAAGACAGAGGTAGTGACATGAGAGAGAGGGAAAGGGCACAATTCAGAAACTGGCTGTGAAGGCAATTCTAAAGGAAGTTCGATATTTGGAACAGCAACAGTGCCATTGGGCTGAGTGAATACTTTCTCAAGGTGGCTCTTTTGAAAGGTATCGAAGTGTTTAGTCTGTTTGTTAACACCAGTCCTGCCCCTGGATAGATTAGAAATCTACATCATTGGAGAAATGCCCACATCAATAAGATCTCGAGATCACACTTGGATCCAGTGAAGTTTACATTTGTTCAACATCAATCACATGACTATGCAATTACATCTTCCAATGTATTACCCTTGTGCTGGGAGAAAGCCTGCTTCCCTGGAACTTTCCACTCCCATGGACTCAATCCATCACCACATCAGTTTCTTTCTCTACCACAGAGGACAGCTGTGGTGATCATTTGAGGTTTCTAATTTGCACCTCAAGTTCTAACACGCTTTTGAGCTGACCATTAGCCTTGAAAACTTGTGCTGTTAGGCAGCCTCGTTCTTATTGAGCTGTGTTCAAAGAGGCAGAGCTTCTGGGAATAAGTAGGTCATTATCCCTCTGTACTCTGCCCTAGGTCAGACCACATCTGGAGTCTTGTGTTCAATTCTGGGCACCAGAATAAGCTGGAGAGGATCTGGAGAACAGTCACCGGGAGAGGGAAAGGACTTGGGTTCGTGCCATTTGAAGGAACAGGGAGTGTTTAACTTGGATCAATCCAATAATCAACAGACATTTATAAAGCACCTACTGAGTGCTAAGGACTGTACCAGGTGCTGGGGTCATAAAGATAAAAGTAAAGTAGTCTCTGCCATCAAGGAGATTCCATATTCACAAAATAAATATAAAGTCAATTTGAGGAGGGAGACAAGACTAGATAAGGGGGATGAGGGAAAATGATATATATCATGGTGTGCTTCAACTGGGTTTGGAAAGAAACGAAAGGAAACCCAAGGTTCTAAGAGGAAGAGGAGAGGAGGGAGTGCATTCAGGCAGTGGCACAGTCAGTGTGAAGGCATGGAGACACGAGAGACAGTATCATGTGTGAGGTCCAGGAAGAAGGCCAGTCTGGCTGGATGGTAGAAGGTAGGCTAAGAATAAATGCCTAATAGAATCGGAGAAGAGTTGATTTCAGATGAACATGATAGCTGTCGTCCACCATCCAAAACATCAACTAAACAAGTGTAAGATGATGGAGGCAAGATTCGATGGCAGTTTGTCTGAAAAAATCTGGGGAGTTTATTGCCCTGCAGATCAATGAATCCTCAGCATGATATTACATTAGCCAAAGTAGCTAATGTGATCTTGGGCTCAAGGGGGACATGATAGCTGTTTCAAATACTTGAAGGGCTGTCATGTGGAAGAGCGATTAGCTTTGTTCTATTTGGCCTCAGAGGACAGAGTCAGGAGCAAGGCATTGGTGGGGGTGGGGTGGAAAGGGAGAGATGGCGGTAGATATTCATATCTGGGCCTGGTGAAAGGAAAGATTTCCTAATAGCTAGAGTTGTTTGAAAGTGGAATGGTCGGCCTCGGTAAGCAATAGGTTTCCCCTTCCAATTAGACTAGATGATCCCTGAGGTCCCTTTAAACTCAGAAAGTCTGAGATTGTGTGACTCCAGTGATTTGTTTATTCAGGGAAAGAGCTGAAAAAAAGATAGCCTTCATTTTTCCTTACTGCTCATTTCATACATCAGGGAACCTGTCAGATGTAGCTGCAGATTGAAGGCAAAGATTATGTTGTATTTATAGACGGAAGAAGGAGTTTCAGAGTATGTTCCATTTGCCTTCAAGCAGAAACTTGATTGAGTAATGAGGAGATTATTGGATCATAGGTTTGTAGCTTGGAAGGAACTTAGGGACCATTGAATCTAACTCCTGAATTTTACAAATAAGGAAACCGAGGCTCAAAGATGGCAAATGAATTGCCCAAGTCACATAGGTACATATTAAGTCTCATGGGTGGGGTATGAATGTGGTTGTGCTGATGCCAAATTAATTTCATTTCTACTATATGACATTACATTTTGGATCTTTTGCTTTTCCAGGATCTATAAACTTTTCATTTTGTTATTTTTCTTGGCACTCCATGAACACCATGAAATTTGATAGTTGATCACCATTGCCTATGAGAAATAGATTACGCAAAATGGTGCGGAGGTGTGAAATGAGTCTGAAGCCTTTTTTTTTTTTAACTTCAGGTCCATAGGCTTCAATATCTATAACTGATTGAGTCCCAGTTTCTTTTATTTTCTGGTTTATAAAGTCCATCTTGCCCCCATTCATGCCTCTATCAAATCTGTCCACAGAATCTGTCAATCTGGCTCACTCCTACCTATCCATCTGGCCCATCTAAATATAACTGGTGGGGGATGTAACAAGATCTCAATGGCATTCTTCTCTTGAACTAATGGCATCACTGAGTTCTATCCACTGTCATATTAAAGGAGTCCTCTGCTAACCTCTGGTAATTTGAGAATGTAGTTACCATTAGCTTTTCTTTCAGTTGGGTAACATCATCTCCCTGATGCTCTTCCCCTACTCCCACCCTTGTTCTAACAGGCTGGGCTAAAATGGAAGGAAAAGACTAGGAAAATGGAGTTATAGAAGGTGCATTTGGTTAATTTTCTTAATGTTAATTTGATACATTAATTCTATTACTCCAGAAAATACATTATCATATATATGTGTGCATATATATGTATAAACACATATGTATTATTTGTGTATGTGTATAAAGTTTTGCTATTGGGAATTTTATAAATAGTCACGCAAGGTTTTTACTGGGTTAAAGCAATGTTTCCAAGTTTGTGACCTCGTTCTACTTACCTAGTGTACATTGCTACTTATCTGTGAAAGTAAGCAAGTAGCTATGTCTAAGCATTTATTAGTCTATCATCTCTAGGGCAATGGGTTCCAAACTGACCATTTGTGAAGCTATGTTTCTTACTCAGATGCCTGGGGTTTATTTTTTTCCATTTTCCAGTTGTTAAGGGCTAAAATTCTAGCTAAACTGTCTAAAATATCTAATGAGTGGTCGCCAATAAATTATAAGCTTTAGCAAGAGTTAGATTTTTAAGCATTTATTAAGGAGAATAAGAATTTGGTAAAGAGAGAGAGAAAGGCCTAGATTCCTATCTATTAAAGGGAGAGCACATTTCTAGCTCCGCTCTCCACCCGAGTCCAGAGGAAAGAGCGCCTCCGGCTCCTCCTTCCTCCTCCCACTAGTCCGCGTCACTTCCTGATACCAAAGAAAAGACTCCTGGTCTTGCCCTCAAAGACCTTCGCTTCATGGGCAGAACTCTTCTACAGTTAGTATCCAGCAGGTGGCGTTATTCCAATCGTTACACAGTGAATCAGTAAGAATACTGGGGCTTACCAGTCTGTGAATGCGAAATACTTTACAACTGACATACTTCGAAATCCTGGCTGCAAAAAATGGAAACCACCATCCTATCCAGTTTTGAACCTTATTCACCTTAGAGTCATGTTTACTTCAATTCAGGTAGAGAAGCAGCATTATGTAATACGAAGAGCCATGGAGTTGGTTATAGGACATGGGTTCAAATCCTGGATCTTCTACTTATTAACTGTATGTTTGATCTTGGACAAGTCATCTAACCTCTTGGCTCATTTTCCTCATATGTTCAACAAGGGGGTTAGGACTAAATGACTCCTAGTATCTTGACAACTCTAAATCTATAATTCATTGTCCAACCCAGTATTTTATCACTGTCCTAAAAGCAAGGAAATAGGAAAAAATAGAAGATTCCCATGAAATAGAGAATTAAGCTGTGATTTCACTGATATTATACCTGAGGAGAGTCCCTCTACTAATGCCTGCTAGTGCCTTCTCTGCAATTTATACTATAGCACTGAGAGGTTGTGACTTGTCTAAGGTCACAAAGTAAGTCTGTTTCAGAGACATAACTGGTACCTGGCACTTCCTGGCTTTGAGCCTGGCTCTTGTCCACTGAATCATACTGCATCACTCAGGGATAAGAGCAAAATTCTATGAAACTAGTATTTCCTACAAAATGCATAGCAGCACTTTCCCTTTATTCATCTTCAAGCATTTTTCTCTAGCTCAACAGGAAGGGTGTTTGCTTAGAAAATTAGGAAAGATCTGGGGTTTGTTTGTTTTTTCCTTAAGGAAAAGGCAGAATTATTCAATTCTCATAGATGCCACTGCTAAAAAGGGGATCATTCCACTTGATTCTGTCTTATTTTCCTTTTTTATTATTCAATAAACTGCTCTATTCTAGGACCATTTAAATAAAAGAACAGCAAATTAGATTATGAAGGGAAATGTCAAAATAAGGATGAGTTCTCTGAGTGCTACTAATTTGCTACTAAGAATTCCACCTTGGCATATTGCAAGCTATTTTAAATACAAGGGAATGGATGCTTAGATATTTGGCACAGAGTATGCATACTCTCTTAACACAAATCTGCAGATTGAATTTCCACCTGCTTTAGGAAGCCTGCGTGCCTGCTGTTTGTAGCTGTTGCCACCTCTCATCTCCTTTCTGGGTAGAAAGTCTATTTGGTAAAGTGCCAAGGACAGAACCTGACTTGGTAGAAATTTGATGCCCTGAGCCATAAGGAAAAATTCACGGTATCTCTAAATTCTCTCTAAATTGAACAACTGTGATAGCTGGAGTGAAATGAAGGTATTGAAATTAAATGTTAACACAGGGATAAACAATAGACTGTGAAGGAGAGAGAGAGGGGGAGGGAGGGGGAGAGAGAGAGAATCCCGTAAAATTATATGGAATTTGGGGCAGCTAGGTGGCGCAGTGGATAGAGCACCAGCCCTGGAGTCAGGAGGACTTGAGTTCAAATTCGGCATCAGACACTTAACACTTAATGACTGTGTGACCCTGGGCAAGTTACTTAACCCCAGTTGCCTCACCAAAAAAATATTATATGGAATTTGATCACTCTAGAAATTTTTACATAAATTCTTAAAATAATTCTTAGATTTGGACTATTCCTCCCATCAGTTTAAAATTGCTAGAATCATCTATCAAATACTAGAAAGAACCTTAGAAGTCATTTAGGCCAACCCTTTCATTTTATAGATAATGAAACAATTCATTCTTATGGATCACATTGGGCATATGGCACCGGATGATTGTAGATCATATAGTTAGAGCTAGAATAGAATTCATTTTACATATGTTATGGGGCATAGGGTTGGTGAGCATGCACAGTAACTCCAACTGATGAGATCTCTACCTGGAAAAATTGGGGCAAATCTGCCTCTGGAAAGCTTGTTGATATATGATAGAACTGGGATGCTCCTCTACTTGGAGCATGAGCAGATATTCTGCAACTGTTTCTGGTCTGCTAAGCATGCGATGAGGACCTGGACTATTGATTGGCCATATGGCTATTACTGGGGTGAATTCAAAGGCACCAACTGGCCAAGCGAAGGAGTGTTCCTCATTCCTGCCTGGCTATGTTCGAGTGGGAAGACCAAGACTAAGCTCTTTGTGAGGAGCAAAGCTTCAGGCCTTTACTGATTCATTCAGGGTTGATTGGCCTGTTAGTGCAAGGCCTTGCCATTGCTTTTATCTATTTTTTCCTGCTTATAAGTGACAGGGATTGGAGGTGACCATGATTTTGTGAGCTCTGAAAGGTGAGGACAATGAGCCATCAGAAGCCTGAGAGCCAGAGTCCGTACCCGGATTTGCCAGAAGCTAGAAGGTGAGAGACCAAATCCGCCCTTCTGATGGAATCATTTGGGTGAAGAGAGAGGAAGGTTGGCCTTGGACTCAGTCTTAGTATCTTCCCTCATCCCATGCCTGGATGAGTACCTGGTGAACCTCAGATGGTCAAAGGACGTGGACTTCATCACTGGCATCCTAGCAGCATCCCTGAGAGAATCTGCTTGACTCAGTTCAAATCCCACCTTCCTCAAGAGGTCTTTCCTGATCCCTCTTTCCTTTCTTTGCTAGTAGTGCCTTCTCTCTGCGATTATTTATTTTTGACCTGGCATATATCTTATATGTGCACGGTTATTTACATAATCTCTCCTCCATCAGAATGGGAACGTCTTTAGGGTAGAGACTGGGGTTTTGTCTTTATTTTATTCCCAGGACTTATTCCAGTTGGGCAGCTAGGTGTTGCAGAACTCTATAGCCTGAAGTCAGGAAGAAGCATCTTTCTGAGTTCAAATTCAGCCTCAGACACATCATAGTTGTGTGACCTTGGGCAAATCACTTAACCTTGTTCACCTCAGTTCCCTCATCTGTAAATGAGCTATAGAGGGAAATGGCAAATGACTTATTCCAAGGTCTTGTACATAGTGAGCACTTAATAAATGCCTGCTAATTGGTTGATAGATGGTAGTATCTGCACTGGGAGACAAGGTCATACTGAACACCATGAGGACTGGCAGCTTCAAGACTTTACAAGGAGACCAGCAGAAAAGCTAAATGAGACCTAAGGGGAATATCTTGGGGGCTCTAGAAAAAAGACTTGGAGGCACGGGGCAGCAAGGTGGTGCAGTGGATAGAGCACCGGCTCTGGATTCAGGAGGACCTGAGTTCAAATCCAGCCTCAGACACTTAACAATTACTAGCTGTGTGACCCTAGGCAAGTCACTTAACCCCAATTGCCTCACTTAAAAAAAAAAACAAAAAAAAGACTCGCAGGACCTGTGATTTGCCCTCTTCTTTGGATGCTCACTAAACTTAAGCCTACTTTCCCCTTGACTCTGGATGGATTCGTTGGAAACTGTATAACAGACTGGGAACAAGGTTGTTCTATATCAAGTGTTTTTACTCTCCCACCTTAGTAAAAACTCATAACTAAGAGATAACTAAGTCTGGCTAATTGATCAATTAGGAAGGTAGGAAGCATAACAGTGGAAGTTCATGACCTATAACAGTGGTTCCTAACATTTTTTGGTTACATAAACCCCCAACAAAAATATGTATTGTGTACTCCAAGAGTTATTTAATATGCTAATAATAATATTCTTTTACATTTATTCATTAGGAGCTTGTAATTATAACCTTTGCCCACAAAAAGCTCCAAATAAAAATTTACTTTATCAAATTAAATTTACAAAGCAAAAAATAATTATACACAAGATTATAAAACCTCTAAATATAAAATTATAAAACTCTAAAAATGATAATTATTTTATGTGGAATATTCTGTAAGAATTAAAAGAAGTAATCTAGCAAGACTTCATCTAGTTACTATTATCTATAGAAGTTCATATGAATTTTTTATTTAATAAATTTGGCTAAAAATAAAAATCACTTTAATAAAATAACTTTCAATTTGGAAGACATTTAATCTAATAATCACATATAAACTAATTCTGGATGTTGGATTTCTTTTTGTTTGAACAAAAATTTGTAATATTTGGTTCCATACCAGGGAAATAGTCTTAAATCTGGTTCTGGAGTTGAGTTTATTTCTGCATTTTCATTTAAAACAAGAATAAAGTAAAAGTGCTCATTCCCACAGATATGTAGTGGAAAATAGTAGTAAAATGTCGTAAGTTCTTTTGCTAAGAGATGGAAATTAATTTTTGAATCTTTAGCCACCTAGCTAATTGACGAAACGAAATAGCTAGTTACAATATAAAATATTTACTTTTCTATTGCCTAATGACAAGTTCCATACTAGGTGATAAATGAACTTAAAGTTCAAATGCATATATTGCTTCATTGTTAATGTTTATATTTAAACTAAACTTTGTAAGTATAGAATGCCTTCAGACATGGCTTGCTTCTCTTCTACTGCTGGCACACTGGTTGTACTCTCACAGAAACTTTATGGAACAAATGGCAAATTTTGCCAATCAGTTCATTTGGAAATCTGCCAAACAGAAGAATAGTAACACAAGTAGAGAATGTTTAAATCAGAAAATAGTCTGCAACAAGAGGCAATATTATGTTTGTTTCTGCAAAGTGTTTGTGGTGGTCCATAATGGTTTCAAGATGACTTCTAACATGCCCAGAGTCATGGTTTTCAAAAAGCCTAGCATTTGTACTGCATGAACAATTCAAAAACATCTTGATCATGTGATTACACAGCTGATGAGGTATGATTACAGGCTAACAGGGGGACAAGGGAGCTATGCTGGTGCTATACACAAAACACAAATGAAAGTATGCACATGAGTCTGATCATCCATCGAGAATCAATTTGGTTCAAATATCAACCCCCTGTGATGGTTTGGAAACATTTTGATTTCAGGTTGAGGAACTATAAGAACATATTTGCTTAGTCTGAAGCAGTCAGAGTTGTATATAAACTCAACTAGAACACCAAAACCATTGTGCACATGAGCATGATAATTTCAAATTACTGAAGAAAACCTAGAATGTTTCAAATATGCACATTCTTGTTGTTACAGAGGAAAATATACATTTGAAACATAATATTGTAAGAATATTTATTGCTTTAAGGTGGCATGAAAGGATTTTTAGTGTGAACTTCTTGGACTCTTATTGAGGACCATTAAATGGGAATCACTGAACTATATATAATATTAGATAAGACATTCCCCAACTCTTCATGGCTTCTCCTGGACTCTGGGAAGAAAAACATCTAGGTTATAGAGGTCCAACCTGTCAGTGGGAGTCTGAGTTGAGAGAGCAATTTCTGTCCAAGTAGAAGAGGAGAAAATTATTTAGAATTGCATAATCAAGAGAATAATGAGGTATCATGTGGTCTTTGACATCTTCACTATATAGTTCAGTTAGTCCCCTCTTGAGATGACCTCTGGGTCCATCTTTAGTTTTAATAGTTGCAATGAGGGAGAAATTTCTACCAGTAAGGAAGCTCATTCTATTTTTGGATAATTCTAGTGGTTAGGAAATTATTATTTTTTCCTTGTTGTTCAATCATTTCAGTTGTGTCCAACTCTTTGTGACCCCATTGGGTTTTTCTTTGCAAAGATACTGTAGGGGTTTGCCATTTCCTTCTCCAACTCATTTTACAGATGGGGAAACTGAGGCAAACAGGGTTCAGTGACTTGCCCAGGGTCACACAACTAGTAAATGTCTGAGGCCAGATTTGAACTCAGGAAGATGAGTCTTCTTGACTCTAGGCCAGGTACTATATCAACTGCACTACATAGCTGCCCATTTATTTTCATTACATGGGGCCAAAGTATGTCTTTCTTCAACTTCAACATATTGTTCCTAAGTCTATCTTGAAGATAAGCAAAATGAGCCTGACCCTTTTCCCCCATAATAGACCTTAAAATATTCAAAGGCAGCTCTTTGCTAGCTTCAATGTCCTCAATTTCTTCAGCTGATCCTGATATGAAATGTTCTTCAGGGTCTTAGCCCCTCTGGTCACCATCATCTGGCTGTTTTCTAACTTAGCAAAGCCCTTTATAACATGTAATTCCCAGAGCTAATATAATAATCCAGAAGGGATCTCATGAGAATTGGAATGATTGATTATTTCCCTTGTCCCAAATGTCATCCCTCTTAATATGGACCAGTAATCACTTCCAACAATTATAATTTTTGATGCATAAAGCACAATGTCTTTTGTTTATACAGTAGAGCACAGTGGACTGAAGTCAGGGAGACCTGGTCCAAGTTGTGCCTCTGACACATACTGATTGTGGGGTCCTGAGGAAGTCCCTTAACCTCTTGGGTACTCTCTTAGGCTCCCAGGGGTAGAGAAGGTGTTTATCTGCATCAATAATTGAGGGAGTTTCCTCATCAGAAGTTTTCTACCTCATGAAACCACAGGTCTGACCTCCAGCCACACCCTAAAAATAAAAGTAAACAGTTCTTTAAATCCTTGAATGTGTTGTGGATAGAGCACCAGCCCTGGAGTCAGGAGTACCTGAGTTCAAATCAGATCTCAGCCACTTAACACTTACTAGCTGTGTGACCCTGGGCAAGTCACTTAACCCCAATTGCCTCACTAAAAAGAAATACTTAAAAAAATCCTTGAGTGTGAACTTCAGCTCTTTCCCAATTACTCGCTGAATTCTTAAGAATCCCTGAGTGTTCATCATACCCTTAACCAGAAGAATGCTGAACAATATTTAGCAGCTAGCTCTCCGGAGGAAAAAAAAGCCAGATAGATAGATAGATAGATAGATAGATAGATAGATAGATAGATAGATAGATAGATGATAGATGATAGAGATACATACATATATATATCTTTCTATATACATACATATATATCTATATACATATATATGTATGTATCTCTATCTAAATGGAGGGCAGGAGTAGAGGTGGTGGGAGGTGGGAAGTGTTCACACACACATTTAAGTTTAATCTTCATTATTCAGATTTTCCCACTACTTTTATAAATCTAGACTGTCCATAAAACAATAAATCAAGCCCTGTTTTGTAGTATTTGCCTCTTTCGAAGGTGTTAACGCCCACACTAAAATTTTAACATTTTGGGCTTTTTTCTGAATCTGTGAGATGACTTTGGCACACGCTTGCAATTAGCCCAAGTGAATTCCAGATTTTTTTCTTTTTGATATGGTTGGTTTTCTTTTCAATTGGTCGAAATTTTCCAATTTTATTCATCTTTTCTAAGGTATTTATAACATTAACCATTTCAGTGTCATCTACAACTATGATAAGAAATATCTCAATTTTATCACCACTAAAGGCATTGAATAGAAAGGGCCAGAACATAATCCCCTATCAATCTCACTACTCAATAGTCAAAAAGTTATTATTAAGCACCTACTATGTGCCAGACACTATTCTAGATACATTCTTAAGATCCCAGCAATCACCAAAACACACAATTACTGGGAACATACCAATAGTAGATAGAGAAAAGTCTCAGTTAGGGGCCAAATTATAAGACATTAACAAAACATATCAGCAGATCTAGGTTGTAAGCCTACTACTTTAGCTTTGTGGGTTGGCAGGACCCAGAGAAAATATTAAAAACCATGAATTACAAAACCACAAATTAGGAAGGTTTCCTATACTTGCCCAATGGTTGACATAGAGCCAAAGAAAACTACGCTTTGGGTGTGGCTGCCAGGTACATCTTTCATGGACTAGCTTGAAGAGTGGTCTAGTCTCAGACTTGTTCTTTCAAGTTTGGAAATGATCGGAACTCATCTATTTATTTATTTTTTTTTTTAGTGAGGCAATTGGGGTTAAGTGACTTGCCCAGGGTCACTCAGCTAGTAAGTGTTAAGTGTCTGAGGCCGGATTTGAACTTAGGTACTCCTGACTCCAGGGCTGGTGCTCTATCCACTGCGCCACCTAGCTGCCCCAGAGCTCATCTATTAAAGCTTAAAACTGCACTGAGACTTCTGGGACACTCTGTATAAGCACATTTCCCCTGTTAGAGTGTAAACTCCTTACAGTCAGGGATTTTTGTTTTTGTTTTGAATCCCTACTACTACCAGAGTGCCTAGTACATAGTAGGAATTTAATACATACTATCTAATTATAACAGAATAATTGCCAAATAGTAAATTGTCCTAAGACCATTTCTATTTCATCTCTATCAAAAAGGATGAGAATTAGAGAATAATGAAGGAGATGACAGTTTATATTTTTACAGGCATCCTCCACTTAAAGTTGCCCCAACTGAGGACATTTTTTTTTTTTGCAGGGCAATGGGGGTTAAGTGACTTGCCCAGGGTCACACAGCTAGTAAGTGTCAAGTGTCTGAGGCCGGATTTGAACTCCGGTACTCCTGAATCTAGGGCCGGTGGTTTATCCACTGCGCCACCTAGCCGCCCCCCCCCCAACTGAGGACATTTTAGAGTAAAATCATTCATAAATTATAATCAAGCACTAGAGGAATCTTGGGTTGAATTATAGGGATATTGTTAAAGACACCAATAAAATCATTAAAAAATAAATGTTGCAGACCCCTATTAAATTCCCAAAAGCCAGCTGAGTGTTCCCTCATTCCTTTGCTTTTCTCAGCTCAGTCACTCCTCCTACCCTCCAATTCTCTAATTTGGGCATTTTCTCTTGAGAGGAATGGAGAGAGCATCAGTCTGGGAATCAAGGAAGACCTGGTTTCAAATCCTGCCTCCAGAATTTACTAACTGTGTGATCAAGGCCAAATTACTTAACCTCTGTGAGTCACTCAATCCATTTCTTCCATATCAGCCCCAGGTCTATGGCCCATCAAAGTTACCCAATTCCTCCTAGAGCCTTACTCTTAGCCCCTGCCCCTAAGCTCTGGCCACTATTCTGAGTTTCTTTGTCACCTCCTCCACTCAAACCCAAAGCTCTACTCAGAGCTATCCTGTCTACTTCATTTAGTTCATCACTTTCCTGAGACCTGAATGCCCACAGTCTCTTCCCCAGTTACCAGTCAGATTTGCCAACCCTGGGATATAGCTTCCACTTACAATATTGACTCTATAGAACTCACTGGTTCTTCTAATGTTGTTTCACATAATTCATATTTTCAAAGAACCAGTAAATATTATGCCTATATAACTAATGTTTACAAGTATTTTTCCCCACAACAGTCCTATGAGCTAAATAAGTACAGCATTATTATAACCATGTTACAGAATAAGAAAGGATGGGGTAGAAGAAAGCCTTTGGAATTAGAAAGACATAGATTCAAATTCTGCTTCTGACACTTGGCTGCGAGATCAAGGACACAATAGTTAATCTCTCTAAACTTTAGTTGTCTCATCTATAAAATGGTGAGAATATCTGACTTGCCCACCTCATAGATTGTAATGAGGTTCAGAGAAAATGATCGATACCAGGTGCTTTGAAAACTTTAAATATTACTATGACTATCTGTAAAGTCTTGGGCAAGTCTCCTCACCTTGGTTTCCTCATCTATAAAAAGAGGCATTGGACTACATGAGCTTGAACACCCTTTCAAGCTCTAAACCCTATCATACTATGAAACTGACTCTCAGAGAGGTAAAAGGACTGGCCCAGGGTCACAACGCTAAACAGTGATGAAGTCAGGACCTGAACCCAATTCTTTACTCAAGTCCAGTTTTTTTCCTATTATACTAATTCTTCTTATTTCCATTGCTTCTTAAGTGACTGGACAAAACACTCATTTGGACCCTGGGACACAAGGTTCCATGAAGGACAGAACCCAGGGACTCTGGCCATATGGGACAAAGTGAAGCCACCACAGGGTAAAGCCAGGTTGATTAATTAATTAATTAGCTATCATTTATATAGCACTTACTATTTATAGGCACTGTGCACTTTACAATTATTACCTCATTTGATTCTCAACCTGGGAGATCATGTCATTATTATTCCCATTTTATAGATGGGGACACTGAGGAAAATGGTGGCTGAGTGACTTGCCCTGGATCATCCAACTAGTGATTGTATTTGTTGAGATTTGAATTTAGGTTTTCCTGACTCCTGGCTAGTTGATCTCTCCATTGTGCTACCTAGATGAAGAAGCAGGAGAGAAGCTTACCTATATTTTACCTGCTGCTATATAGAAGCCTGCCACTTGGTAGCTTCCTTTTAAAGATAATTATTTCTGCTATCGGAGTGTTTAGGCAAGTCATTTCTACTTGATGGAGCAAAAGAACTGTCAATGCCCTCGAAATTTCAGCTCTCTGAGGCACAGCCCCAATTGACCCACCCTAGTTATAGCCCCTTCCAGCTCTAAATTCTATTATCTTTATACTATGTTCACAGAATTAGAGTTCAGGAATGGGAAACTTTCCTTTGGGATAAATGCTTGGAATAAGTACATGACCCCACATGTGAAATAGATTAAATTCGATAACAGGTGCTGAGAATCTCTAGCTCTCTGACTGTGGCACTCTTTGGGAATCAGGCAAAGGGAGGAGGAACTAAGAAAAAAAGGCATTAGCTGGAACAGCAGAGGGAAATTCATTATTTTTTTGGTGGGGAGTGGGGTGGAGAAGGAAAGATTTAAGATTTTGTAAAAATTAAACAAATATTCAAACTCTACCCTGAAAATGCACCAAAGCTGTTATTCTTTGGAAGGTTTTAGTGGTATAGGCGCTCGCTCACTCTCTCTCTCTCTCTCTCTCTCTCTCTCTCTCTCTCTCTCTCTCTCTCTCTCTTTCTGTGTGTGTGTGTGTGTGTGTGTGTGTGTGTGTTTGAAGAGAACATCATTTCAAACTTACATTCGAAATAAGAAAGAGGACAACAAGGGCAGGATATTGAACCCACTAAGGAAAGAAATATATTCAGTCGATGTAAATAGACAATGGGTGACATGCTTTAAATGAAGATGAGTTGATGAATTCTTTGCTACTGACCTGGTCTATCGAGCCTCAATCAGAAACGAATGGACTGCGTCTCCTGGAGAGGTAGACACTAGTTGCAGCCTGGGGAAAGGGAGAACATAAAAGGCAATCTAGATTTGCCTTGCAATGACAGCTGCATATTAATCTAAAGAATTTCGGAAAAATCAAAAAGACATTTTTTTCAGCAAAATATACCCCTAGAGCCTCAATCATAAAGCAGGGGAATAAACTTGAAACAGGATTGATTTCATCTTAAAGGGAGTATTTCTTTGAAATGTTACCAACTGCAGTTGTCTTATTTGGTTTTCAATCCTGAAACAAAATGGTGCCATATTGTGTCAAATAAGGAGATGATATAACAGCTTTAAACAAATTCTGTAATTATGGGATCAATCAAAAGGGAATTAAATGTGTGTGCATTACATAAGTCATGTCATTGAATACTGAGTAGTTTAAAATCTCAACCTGAGTTTTATCTTGTTTAAAGACCTTGAATTGGAGAGGGTTAGATTCTCTGACTATCAGTTACAGAAGACTTAAGAGTATGTGACTTTCAGTCATTGGGCAACCTCTCAAAACACCAAATCCTTGGCCCTTCTTTGGCAGGAATGATAGCTTGTTTTGTAAGAAATGAGACATTTGTGGCAAAACAGCTCTCACGATTGTACTAAGAAAATTGAAATATAAGCTTGGGACATTCCTTCCCCCTTCAAGTAATAGTGACCAGGAAAGCATCTCAGACTTAAGAATGAAATACTTTCCCCTAGACTAGCAATATTGGGGAGGGTGCAAATAGATAGAATTCTTTTTTTAAAGTATTTATAGTTTTGGGTTCCATTTTGTTTATCCCTCCTTCCCTCCCTCCCCCCTCCCCCTTCCTGAGATGCTATGCAATCAGATATGGGTTATACATGTACAATTAAGTAAAATGTTACCATATTAGTCATTTTGTATAAGAAAACTTGAATAAAAGAAAAAAATGAAAGTAAAAAATGGCCAGCTTCAGTCTGTTCCATCAATATCAGTTCTTTCTTTGGAGGTGGATAATATGTTTCATCAATAATCCTTTGGGATTGTCTTGGATCATTGTATTGTTGAGAATAGTTAAGTCATTCACAGTTCTTCGATAGGATTCTAATCCAATACCCTCTCTGAGGAAACTAGAGTGCTCAGACACATGGTCATTCAGTTCCTGAATGGTCTCACTTTGGGTCATACTCGAGATTCAGTGAATAAATTGTTTTCATGCTTATGAAGGGTTAACTATGCTCAGGGAACAATTGATAACAAGAGCCTATTCTTTCTTTTGTGAAAGAAAGCACCTGATACCTTTTAGGTCAGAGGGGATAGAGGAATTTAGGCTACAGAGAGGGAAAAGCAGTGCTACTGAATTTCCTGGCAGAAGTCAGCGAAGCCATTAGGCTTCTGATGAAGCCAGGAGGGAGGAAGAAGAGGGAGAAGTGGGCCAGAAAGATAAGAAAAAGGAAGAGGAGGAGGGGGAAAAGAAGGGAGAAGGAAGAAGCAGAAGAAAAGGAGGAGGAACAGGAGAGGGAAAAGAAGACAAAGAAAAAGTGGTCCTGCCAAGTATGTAAGCTGGACAGCAGAGGGAAATTCATTGCTTTTGGAGGGGGTGGGGCTGGGTAACACTGGGGATAATGGAACAAATGACCCAGAGGTGCATTGGAGAAGGGAGGAAGGCTTGGACCCAGACTATTAATGACTCCATTCACTTCCAGCATTCTTCTTTCTAAAACTTTCCACTGACCTGGGCTTTTTGCACTCCAAATGTGTTGATAGAAATCTTTCTGGTATGAATTTGCCTTGGTACCTTCACAAATGCAGATGCCTGAGTTACCTTTTCAGGGGAAGTACTATTTAATCGATGATATTTAATTTTTCCTTCCGTGAAAACCTCAGAAGAAAGTAAAATGGAGGTGGTCTTTCTCTTGCTCTGAGTATTGTAAAAGTTTTCTGCCTGCAGTTACTGATAAGATTCTTGGCTCTTTAGACAATGAGCATTTGACACATGTAACAAAACAAGTGGCAGTTAGGTGATACAGTAGTCAGTGTTGGATTTGGGGACCAAATCTAGTCTCAAACACTTAAGCTGTGTCATCCTGCGTAAATCACTTGTTCTCTGCCTTATTTTCCAAATCTGTAAAATGGGAATACATATACTTGCCTTCAAGACTGTGGCAGGTGGGGCAGCTAGGTGGCACAGTGGATAAATCACCAACCCTGGATTCAGGAGGACTTGAGTTCAAATCCAGCCTCAGACACTTGACACTTACTAGCTGTGTGACCCTGGGCAAGTCATTTAACCCTTATTGTCCCACCAAAAAAAAAAAGACTGTGGCAAGGATAAAATAGATCAATATATGTAAAATAGGTTAACATATGTAAAATAAGCAAATATATGTAATATATTTACCACCTTAATGTGCTATAGTATGTGCTGCTCTTATAGGTTATGGCTACATCCACTGAATTTGTTTAAATGTGAAACTTTGATAGTCATTTCTGAAATCCTGTCCACTAATCATTCCTAACTGGAGGGGAGTGAGAGCAAGGACCATGTGTCTGACTATTGTAGTTTCCTCAGAGAGGGTATTGGATGAGAATTCTATCTCTCTGCACCCTCACCAATATTGCTAGTCTAGGGGGAAATATTTCATTCTCAAGTTTGAGATGCTTTCCTGGTCACTATTGCTTAAAGGGGGAAGGAATACCCCAAGCTTGTGTCTCAAGGCTTGATTCTCTTCCTACTAAATGTTACACAAAAGTCCATTACAAATAGTCAACATGGAATAAGCTCATATTTCCAAGTAAATGACATACAGAAATCAGAGAAATTATTCAGATTAGAATATATCAAACAATACATAGAGTGAATAAGTTCTTCTGGTAATAAAACTGGCCTCTCCCTCCACCTTTCTGCTTCTGTGAATACTATTCATCCTTCGAAGCTCAGGTACTGTCCTAACTGCTCCACAAAGCCTTCCTGACCATAAGTTCTTAGGGTTTAGGACTGGAAGGGGCCTGTAAGCCCTTAGCTCACCTAGATCTACTCCTTAGAATGACATGTTATCCTTGTGGAAAATATGAAGGATTGTGGGCCAGATCAGGGCTTCTTAAACTTTTTCCGTGACCCATTTTTGCCTGAGAAATTTTATGCGACCCTGAGTGTATAGAGATATAAAATAGGTATACAAATCAAACATTTACTGCCAATTTTTTGTAACCCCCACATTCAGTTATGTGACCCCATATGGGGTTACAACCCACAGTTTAAGAAGCTTTGGGCTAGATGATAAGGTGGTTAAATGGATTGGGAAGTGATTGAATGACTGGGCTAGGAGAGTCATTCATTTGGTTCATGTCAGCTTGAAGTGAGCTTTCCAGTGGAGGGCACAGGGACATCTATATTTGGTCCTTTACTGAAAAATAATTTGACCCATGACCTGTAGGATATCATAATTGGAAAGCCTTGACACTGAGCTATCTCTATAGACAACACACTGGATGATAGTCAAGATCTCTCAAAGTGAGAAATACTTGGATTGGGATATGATGAAATTTAAAAGGAGTAAATGTGAAAGTACATGTTTGGTTGGGTTCAAAAAAGTCAACCTAATTAGTGGAGGATGGAGGATACGTGGTTAGACAGCAGTCTATATGAAAAAAAAAGAGGTGGGGTATGTAATGAAAGCTCAATATGAATTGACACATTGGCATGATAGTCAAAATGGTTCCTAGTCCCCTTGATACCGCCAGAAGAGGCAGAATCTTCAAAAACAGGGAGCTAATAGCTGCACTGAAGTCTCCCTGCTTGGGACCACATTGGGAAGACTGTGTTTGGTTCTGGATGTCACTTTTTAGGAAAGACATCTATAAAGTAAGAGTATTCAAAAACAGAAACTAGGGTGGTGAGAGGAATGGACATGACCCCATGAAAGTCAGCTGAAGGAGCAGGGATATCTAGCTAGGAGATGGGAAGATTCAGAGGGGATGTGATTGTAGTCTTAAAGAATCTGAAGGGTGAATATATGGGAGAGGAATTAGACTTGTTCTCCTTGACTTCAGAAGTAGAAGCAACAAAAAGCAGATGGTACAGAGGTGCCAGTTTAGGCTTGAGGTAAGAATAAACTTCCTAACCATTAGCACCATCCAAGAACAGAATGGCCTGCATCATAAGAAGTGGGTTCAGGGATCCCACATTGGAGGTCTGTAAACAAAGTCTGTATAACCACTTGTTGGAATGTGGAATATTTTAGAGGAAAATTTTGGTGAGGTATCGGTTAGACCAAATGGTTGTGAAATTCCTTCCACCTCTTAGATTCCATGAAGTATTATAATCTCCTTTTTATAGCTGAGAAAATAGAAGCTTAGAGAGTCAGTCATCTAGCAGCATTTATTAGGGTTCTACCATGTGCCATGAACCATGTCATTGTGCTAAGTTTTGGAGATACAAAGAATGGCAAAAAAACAGTCCCTGTTCTCACAGAGTTCACAGTCCAGTAGAGAGAGGTTAAGTCATTTATCCAAGGTACCCTAGCTATTAGTAGTCAGAGCCAGGATTTGAACTGAGGACTTCTGAATTCACCTGAAGCATTTGTTTATTTTCACCATGACAGACTGTTCAGTCTATAGTGTTGTCATTTGCCCATGAAATCTTTGCTCTAAATTATAGAGGCCTCAAGAATAATGCAAAACATGACTGTAAACAACCAAATTGTTCTCTTTCACTGGTCTCCAAAATGAAATGGAATCAAGTGGCCCCATGTAGTCCTTACCAACAACATGGAACCCTCCTAATTGGTTTTTCCTGAGAGAAGTACAGATGTATGCCTCATTAAGCAATTGTTCTGGTGATCAGTAGATGGGGGACACATTGCTCTCTACTGCATTCCTTAGGAGAGAGAAGTCTGCCAAAGCAAAAGCATCCTACAGCTGGTGTCAAATAAAAGGAAGGTACCAACTGGGCTTGAATAGACCACGAAGGCTGCGACAGCAAAGCAGAACAACATTTTTGTTGAGTCTCACAAATCAGAAACAAAGCAATGTTTACCAAGGGCATCCTGCGTGCCAAGCAATGTGCTAGCCACTGTGGATACAAACCCGAATACCAACTCCTCCTGTGAAGGGGTCTATCCCCCTTTGGTAAAAGTTGATCTTCCTCCCAGCAATAATAGCTAACATCAAGATAGCCCTTAAAAACACTCTTCTTAGCACACTCCATACAACATCTCACTGCATCCTCACAACCACCCTGGGAGAGGTGTTATTGTCATTATACACAGAGATTATATAATAGGAATCATTTTACAGAAGAGAAAACAGATTCCGAATGCTCAGTATTTTCAAAAGCAGCCAATACAATGACCAGGCAAGTCACTGAATTTATAGAACAGAAAAGAAGGACTATTTAGAGATCCAATCCCTTTATTGAAAAGAAAAGCTTTATTTATGCCTTTTGTTTTCATATCACTATTCCTTTTAAATCTACCATTCTTTCTTCCCCCAATAATGAAAGAAAAAAACAGTTAAGCAAAAATAATCAAGATGTGGCCACATATAACCATGGGTGCATCTCATAGTTCCTTGCTCCTATACTGAGAGAAGGGATGTCTCATTATCTGTTTTATGGGGACATTGTTGTTGTTGGTTCCAATTTTTAAATTGTTTGCTTGTTTGTTTGGGAGGGGAGCATCTAACTGGTGTGGTGGAGAAAGCTCCAGGCCTGAAGTCAAGAAGACCTGAGTTCAAATCTGGCCTCGGATACTTATTAAATGTATGACCCTGGGTAAGTCACTTAACCTTTGTTTGCCTCAGTTTCTTCATCTATAAAATGGAAATAATAATAGTACTGACCTCCCAGGGTCAAGGCGAGGATCAAATGAGGCAATACTTATAAAGCACCTAACAGTTCCTGGCACATAGTAGGTGCTGTCTAAATGTTTTGTTGTTGTTATTTAGTCATTTTTCAGTCATGACCAACTCTTCATGACACCATCTGAAGTTTTCCTGGCAAAGATATTGGAGAATTTGTCAATTCCTTCTCCACAGCATTTTACAGATGAGAAAGCTGAAGCAAACAAGATGAAGTGACTTGCCTAGGGTCACACAGCTCATAAGTATATGAGACTGGATTTGAACTCTGAAAGAGGAGTGTTCCTGACACTAGATCTGGTGCTCTATCCACTGCACCACCTAGTCACCAATATAAATGCTAGCTCTTTTTTTTAAGTACTCAGAATTTACCATCCTTTTAGAGTTCTTTTCATTAACATTGTTGCAATGATTCTATCATTCTTCACAGGACCTTGACTTGGAGACCACCAATGCAGAAAAACCAGCCACCTCCCAAGGCATCCCCTTCACCTTTTGAATGGCTCTTAGGGGTTCAGAAGTTCTTCCTGAAATTTACCTGTTTTTTTCCTTCTAAGCCTAGCTCCTGGATCTGCCCTCTGAGCTCACACAGAACATGGCTGAGAACTCTGCCACATGGCAGATGCATGAGCACAGCTCTCCTGATGTACCTCTAACCATGCTCTACCCCCAACAGTCATCTCTTCGCCAGGCAAAAAGTCCCCACTTCCTTCAGTTTTTCCACCTATGATACAGAACCAAGACCCTTCACTCTCCTGGTTGCTAGTAGCACACTTAGGTAGAGAGGTCTTAAAGGCAGCTGGAAATGTATGATTCAGATCAAGGGAAAGAGAAGGGGTAGATTGGAGAGATAGATTATAGATAAATAGATAGATAGGAAGAAAGAGAAGGAAGGAAGGAAGGAAGGAAGGAAGGAAGAAAGAAAGAAAGAAAGGAAGGAAGAAAGAAGATGGATGAATGGATGGATGGATAGATGGATGGATGGATGGATGGATGGATGGATGGATGGATGGATGGATAGGCATACATGTGAAATAGTAAAGCCAAAGGAGTAGGTGATATTGTCAAAGGTGGTTAAGGAAATCTGAGCCTTTGTGGGGAGGGGGAACTCACAGACAAGGGGCAGGAAAAAAAAAGAAGAACCACTGAAGAAGAAAAAAAGGGATAGTTATAGGATCATCCATTTAGAGCTGGCAGCGATTTTAAGTCCAATCCTCTCATTTTATAGATGAGTAAACTGGGATCTAAAGAAATAATGTGACCTATTCTAGATTAGTGCTAACATCTAGTTAGTGTCTGAGGCAGTACGTGATCCCAGGTCTTTCTGACTTCCAGTCTAGTATATATAAAACTTAGCTTATTTACTAGCTTGTACCTTTCCTCTCTACTAGACCATGCTGCCTTATGATACAGAGTAAGAAGGAGAGTAAGAAGAGAGCTGCAACACAAACAACAAAAGAAGAGAAATAGCTGTGTAGAATTTAAGTTGCTTGAGGGTAGGCTCTGCTTTCGTTTTTGTTTTTGTATCCCTATCTATTGGTACAGTGCCAGGCCCCTAGTAGGGACCTGTTGCCTATAAGTCAAGAGTACTCAGTCTCTGGAAAAAGCCGAAAGAAAGTAAAGAATGAGAAAGGTCATTGGATTTAGGAATTAAGAGTTTTTGAGAAGTCAATTTCAGTAGAATAATAGAGATGGAAGCCAATCTCTAAGGGGCTGATCAGTCAACGAGGGATGTGCAAATGGAAGCAAATAGTATAGGTTCCTCTTACAATAAAGTTAGCCATGGAGAGGAGTGATATAGTGTGAAAGCTTGAGGGGATAGCAGGGTCAAGGAAAGGAACAGGTTTTGGTTTTGGTTTTGAAGGAGAAAAGAGATCTGAAAATATTGATTATTGCTTGAGTTTTTGGTCTATATTAGCACACTGGAAGGCACATAGTAAATGTTTAATAATTGCTTGTTGACTGACTGTATGACTGACTGGAGTATGGGAATTTATTTATCAGTGATATTATGGTAACAATCATTCTAGGAATGAAGTTATATCTTTCTTTTCTTTTTTTTTGGGGGGGGGAGTATAGGGCAATGAGGGTTAAGTGACTTGCCCAGGGTCACACAGCTAGTTAAATGTCAAGTGCCTGAGGCTGAATTTGAACTCAGGTCCTCCTGAATCTGGGACCACTGCTTTATCCACTGTGCCACTTAGTTGCCTCCTGAGGTCATATTTTTCTAAGAATTCAGTTGGTACTAAAATGTCACAGCCTGAAATTATGCATTGCTCAGCTCCTACCATTTCTTTGCATAATCTGTATTGGTTGCTATGGTTAGACTCTTAAAATAATCCTTCTGGGGTGGCTAGGTGGCACAGTGGATAGAGCACCGTCCCTGGATTCAGGAAGACCTGAGTTCAAATCCGGCCTCAGACGCTTAACACATTTACTAGCTGTGTGACTCTGGGCAAATCACTTAGCCCCAATTGCCTCACTAAAATTAAAAAATAAAAGAAACAAACAAAAAAAATAATCCTTCTGTAATTTCTTGTGAGGAGTAATTGGTCTTGAACTGCCATTGTAAATCCCTGTTTACACATATACACACGCCCACACACACATATATTCATAGCATAATCCATGTGATTTAGTTATCTGTTTGAGACTTCTTTGTCAACGCTTCATTGGCTAAGTCCATGTGGACATTACCCATGAAGGACCTTTGGTTTCTACAGCTGTATCTTAGCTTAATCCAGAGGTGAGCCACTTTTAGTTGCATTTGACACATCTAATGATGTGTACTTATCATTCAGGGATGTGATATTTGCTTATTCTGAGATTTTCTCCAGTACATTTGACCTCTCTTTCATGTGCTCTAAGAATATCTTAAATCCCTGTTCTCTACCATGATTCATCTGTCTTGTCACTCTAGAACTTCCCTCTACATGGGGGCTTCTCTTTTTGGAACACCCCTATGTCATCTTGGCCCTCTCCTCCCATTGGGGAGCTTAAAAAAACTTATTTCCTGTCTACCTATGCTCTTCCTCTTTTTTGGTGAGGAAGTATTTATCTTTCTGTAGCTGCCATAAGTTAATGAGTCCTCTTCTTTAAAGTATCTGCTTTTTTGTAAGGATTCTTCTATATCTGTTATTGTCTAGTTGTAGGAGTTAATTGTTTTAAATGTGTTCCTATTGTTCTTGCTATTAGTATGTTATACTGTCTCTGCAAACAGCTATGTACAAACAAAATATATGAAGGATGAATGAGAAATAATTAATGGAGGAAGGCTAATAGAATTAAAGGGGATAAGGAAAGACTTCTTGTAGATGGAGAAATTTTAGCTGGAACTTGAAGAAAGCCAAGGGAGCCAGGAGGTAGAGATGAGGAAGGATGTCTAAAGGTAACTTCTAAATAAGTCAATCTTGGCATTTTTGCTACATCAGTCAATAAGCCTTTGTTTAATGCCTACTCTGTGTCGGCACCATTACGAGTTCTGGAGATACAAAGAAAGGCAAAAACATCATTCCTACCCTCAAAGAGATTAC
Source organism: Dromiciops gliroides (assembly GCF_019393635.1). NCBI lineage: Eukaryota > Metazoa > Chordata > Mammalia > Microbiotheria > Microbiotheriidae > Dromiciops > Dromiciops gliroides. Next base: position 18,305,057 of record NC_057863.1, read on the forward strand.
ATTCTAATGGGAGAGACAACATGCAATAAAACTGTCCAGAGAAAAATATACAGTGTAAACAGAAGTTATGTGAGAGGAAATTTCAAATCTTCATCTAAAACTGATTTAAATGACCATTTCTCTCTCTCTCTCTCTCTCTCTCTCTCTCTCTCTCTCTCTCTCTCTCTCTCTCTCTCTCTCGGTGCTATTCAAATTACTATGACATGAGTTGAGATGCCTCATCACTCTAAGGGTTAAATGTGCATTTTATCCAAACCACCTGGGTTGGTGGTAATGGAGGAGAGGTAGAGAACATGCTCAGAGATATGGTGGAATAAAGGTACCAAAGGAAACATCTATTAATAGACTTGGCTAATGTATTTATTTGTTTGACTTCGCCATATTTCTGTGTTACAGAGCATGATTCTATTGACTGGGCTGAAGGGGGTGTGGGTAGAGAAAGTGTAAGAGGTACTTTAAAAAACATCAATAAAACAGAATAGACTGCATGGTTTCAAGAAAGGTAACAAAGAATGAAAAGACCAGTGCAAACTCATTCTATTCCTCACCATGTTAGGTTTGGAAGCAAATGGATGCCAAGATTTTATGTCAATTTACATTGTTTTAATGAAATAGAATTTCAATCATGGGATCATAGAGTTAGAGATGGGAACTTCAAGATATTTGACTCTTGCAAAAAGTACAGAGAATCCGACAGCGTCCAACTAAAGGACAGAGTCACAATTAGCTGAGGACAGTTGGCTAATGTGAATCGATGCTAGGGACCAGCTGCCTGTGAACAACGAGTGGTAAACATCTTGTCACCAATTCCTTTTCCTCTCTTCCTGTCTGTGTCAGAGATGGCTCTCTCTTAATGCACTCAAAAGGGCTATTTTGGGACCCGAGTCACCTTTCTCTCCTTGTGTCTCTACAACAGACATAATCCATCAACCTCCTATCATACATAGAGGAGAAAAAAATTCTTCCACCAGATAGCAGGGTGGGAATGGGGCCCTGCACGTCGTCAGCCAGTTTGAGCATGAGTTCCCCTTGTTCTGAGGTTAGAATTCTGGTCCATCTCAGATTCCCATTTGGGTGCCCTGCCTAGCTTAATTAAAGGTGTGTGAGCCCTGACCTCCCAAGTTGTGGGGTGTTGGCGATTAGATTTCAATTTGCAGCAAAGCCAAGTAGTTTTCTGGAGCCCATCTAGCCCAGCCCTGTCCAAGGTGTGATAAAGAAGTCATGTTAATTAGATACATCCCATTATATCATAGAAATAAGAAGAGACCTTCTGGATTTTGGTTATGTTCCAAGCCTGGATTTTGAAAGCCAAAATAACCGATACCAGTTGGTCACATGGCTTAACAAAATTACTTAAGATTTGATTCAATTCAATTTAATTCATTTATCATATACCCACTGGTTACAAGTTACTGGGCTAGGCACTAAGCTAAAAGCTCACATTATAAGAAAACTTTCAGAATTCACAAATCATAGCCCAGACCAAGTTAGTTCCAAGAAATGCATCTGGAATTATACTTTTTTCAACAACAACAAAAAATACATTAAAAAGAAAAGAAAACCTGACTTTTACTGGGAAAAATATTCTTCTCTGAGGACACATAGTCTTTTAATGCCTCTATAGGAGACAGGTCTCCCCCACAACTTCCCCATTGCCTTCTCACCTCGATCAGGGGGAGAACTGGAGGAGGCCCAGGGAGAATAAACAGTTTGGGGCCTTTTGGGGCAGGACCATGAAGCCTTGGATGGAAGTCAAGTGAGTAATATTTTCCCAAACTAGCCACAAGAAAGACCACCCATAGATAGGAGCAGCAATTAGCTTTTTCATCAGTTGTAACTTACCAAGAGTAAATTGGGCAATTGAAGACTAATTTTCTCTAAGCATTTCTATAAAGTTGGAAGGTGCCTTTGAGAATTCATCTAAGGAGGCAGCGTGGAATCGTGGAGGGAATGACAGATTTGGGAGTTGAAGGACCCCTGATGCCCACCTCTCAGCCCAGGCATGGGCGACAGACATCTTGCCAAGGGCTGAGAGGTAAAGGGTCTTGTCTGTGGAACAGCCAGGATACCAGTGTCACTGGAAGGGAGGGGACATCTTGGGGAGAACATTGTAAGAAGACCATCCAGGTAGGAGAGGCGGGAGGAGGCGGGGTCACAGAGGGCTCCGAATGCCAAACAGAGCATTTTGGTTGTTTGTTCCTGGAGGTAACAGGAAGCCGAAGGAGTTTCTGGGGAGCATGTGGGACATGGTCAGAATGCATTTTAGGAAAGATTGGGGGGGACTTAGGGGGTGAAATAATAGTTCTGCTTTGGACATACTGAATTTAAGATATTTACTGGATATCCATCATCTTTAAAATGAAGGGATTGAGGGGGGCAGCTAGGTGGCACAGAGGATAAAGCACCAGCCCTGGATGCAGGAGGATCTGAGTTCAAATCCAGCCGCAGACACTTGACACTTACTAGCTGTGTGACCTTGGGCAAGTCACTTAACCCTCATTGCCCCACCAAAAAAAAGAGAGAAAATGAAGGAATTGAGCAAGATGAACTCAGGCCCCATTTAGATTGAAATGTATCATTTAGCCTAACCCACCCATTTTAAAGATGGGTAAACAAAGGCCCAACAAAGTTATTTCTCTGTCAAAGAAGTTACAAAGGCAGCAGAGCTGATGCCCAAACTCAGCTCTTTTTCATACAGAACCCAGAGCTTCTTTCCATTGCACCAAACTGGTTTTTCTGTGTATGCATTCCTTCTTTCCTCAAAGGTCAGAATGACAGACAACAGAGCAAGACTGTACAAAGCTCTCATTTTGAAACTGATGTTGTTGTGCTCCAACCCTTTCCCATAAAGATAAACTTTACTTTGTATATAACAGCTAGGTCCCAATTAGGGCTAAAAATTAATCCCATGAAATGGTCATATGCATTTAAATTCACATTATTTGAAATTATAGTTATGTAAACTGTGGCAATTGGGACCTTATAGTTATTTAAGCATGTGTTGTCTTCCCTCTTTGAGGGAAGGAACTTTTTCCACATTTACCTTCATTTTTCCTGTGGCTAGCTTATATTCATCTCTTAGGTCAGAGATGGAGAGTCAGAAGGAATTTGACAGGTCACACAATCAAACCCCAATTCATATTTAAAATGAGGAAATTGAAGCTCATTAGAGAAAAATGATGTATAATGAAAATCAGAGGCAGGATTTGAACCCAACTCTTCTGATTACAGAATCAATGTTCTTTCTACATTGCTTGTTATGCCCACAAGGGTGAGGACCTACAGGGTGAGCATATTAGAAGGATTGCTAACATGGTGACATACTGGAAATGAATGCAGGGTTACGGACTAGAATTTCAGCTCTGATTCTACTACTTCCTGCCTCTCTGACCTGGAACAGGTAAGTCATTTAATGCACTTAAATCTAGGTCCATCCTCAGGAACATGAGAGAGGCTAGACTAGATGAATCACATTTTAGGACTGGGATGGATTTCGGCAGCCACCTGAAGCATCCTCCCCCCCTACAATATACCCGACAGGTGGCCAGCAAGACCCTGATTAAAATCTCCAGGGAGGGGGCCCCACTTCTCCTGACAACCCAAATTGATCATCCTATTGCTAACGGCAGGTTAGTGTCCTTAGCTCCATGGGTTTGTGGGTGGGGATGACTTTTGGCTTTGATGATTGGTGTTTCCAATGATTTAATTCTGATCTTAAAAAAAAAAATCAAATACCTCCTGGTCAGTATAATACCCTCCTCCAACCATTAACACCTGATGAGGAATTAAGCAGAGAGTCACAGATTTGGAGCCCTGGGAGGTTACCTGGTCCAACTACTTCACTTTACAAGTGAGGAAACTGAGGCCCAGAGAGGGGAGGAGATTGAGCCAAGGCAATACAAGTCATAAGTAATGGGACTACAGCTGAGTCACTCCACATTCAGCATTCTTTCTATTATACACATTTCCATTGTGGTCACAACAGCTAGGCCTGCTGTCCTGAAAATTCCAGGCTGGGGATGGTTTTCAGATATGGCCCGATTGTCTAACACACGGTCGAGTTCATGGAAACGGGCCCCACTAACCAGAGCTGACATCAGATGATCCTGGCACAAACTGAACCAGTCCTATTGTCTTTCTAAGTATTTCCCTGCCAGGGCCCAGACCGGCCAAACAAAGCCCTTGTCTAATTCACAAGATGCTGACAGGTTTTGAACTTTTAAAATTTAGACTCCCTTTGGGAGGTGCTGAGTCCTCTGAAGCAACCCCTCCTGCCCTGACTTAGAGCCTGCAAAGCTGTTCCTTGACCACGCTAATTACATATGTAAACACCCTTTAAATACTTTTCAGTCCCCAGGGAATTCTGCACAGCAGATCCTTGCTTTTCATTAAAGTCTCTGGCTAAGCTCCATCAGGCCTGGCTGCAATGGTTTGTTGTGCCTTTGGATTCAGAAGCTTCTTTCATTTATGACTTTAAACTCAGCTTAATCCAAATATTTACCTCCTCCATCATCTGGGTCAAGCCTTTCCTCACATTGACCCTGGCATAATGTGGAGCCACGTTCCAAGAAGAAGGCCTGGTCTTATTTCCCCAGATGTTCCTGAGTGCACTAGTGCTGAAACTAGGGCAGAGAGAGAGAGAAAGAAAGAAAGAAAGAAAGAAAGAAAGAAAGAAAGAAAGAAAGAAAGAAAGAAAGAAAGAAAGAAAGAAAGAAAGAAAGAAAGAAAGAAAGAAAGAAAGAGAAGGAAGGAAGCAAGCAAGCAAAGGAAGGAAGGAAAGAAGAAAGGAAGGAAGGAAGGATGGAAGAAAGAAAGGAAAGAAGGAAGGGAGGGAGGGAGGGAGGGAATAGAGAGGAAGGAAGGTAAAGAAAGGGAGAGAAAAGAAAGGAAGAATAGGGAAGGGAAGGGGAGGGAAAAGGAAGGAAGGGGAGGGGAAGGGAACAAAAAAAGGCAAAAGATGCCATCCAAAGTCCATACAACATTTATTAGTTTGAGTACCACAAAAATCATTCTAATCAGTTGGTTTCCTCTCATTAAAAGTTAATTAGTTTCACATAAGCTTCCTGCATAGGAAAGTGCTGGGTACTTAGCAATCCTAAGGAAAGAGACAAGTCACCCTGGGAGCTTTGGAAGGCCACGAAGTAGAAGTGGGCTATTGTTGCTTCTTCAGATGACATGCTTGTTTGAAGACCTGTAGGATCTCCCCTAAGAAGACCCAGATGATCTGGGGGAAACAAACAAACACAAACTTAAATTTTCATTCTAATGAGCCCTCAGAAATCATCTTTGCTCAGTCTGGGAAACAGCTTAATTGGGTTACCTGCTGATACAAAGACAGTGATCCCGTTTAGAGACATTGGCTGAACACTGGTTAAAACCCACAAAACCAAACTAGGAATGAGTGTCTAACACATGAAAATGGCATGTTGCCCAGATTGTTCATTTAGTTGTGTTTACAAATCACGTGGGGGGATGATTAAATTAAAGAAAATATAGTAAGGAGTCTGGCTGACTTGAGCATAGACTCGTGGCTTAAAGAAAGTACAAGAATATAATGACAGAAAAGATAGAAGCGTCCTAGAATGGCAGAGTTAGAAGGGATCTTAATGGTCATAGGGTACAATCTCCTAGCTTATAGATGAGGAAACTGAGGTTGAAAGAGGTAAATTGACTTGCCCAAGGTGACAAAGTCAAGAACACAGCAAGGAATAGAGCCAGGTTACCCAATGTCTTTCCATCCACCACTATATATTCCTTTTCTTCTCTGAATCTCTCAGGGCCTTAATTGCTTTGCTCATAAGTTGGAGAAATCCCCTTTATTGGCATAGACAAAGAATGACAGGAACTGTGGAGATAAAATTGGATCAAAGTCTTGACAATGCCAAACAGCTAAGGGTGCATGAATAAAGATAAATTCAAAATGAACCAGAAGGAGCAGATGATCCAATAAGATAATGAAGGCAGAGACCTAACCAATCACTATTCTCAATATTTTAACAACAAATTATCTACTTTTCTTCCTTCCTTCCTTCCTTTCTTTGTCTACTGATCATTTACATGGATATATATACATATATGCCTATATAACATATATAGCTTATATATAAAACATATCTATATTTATATATGTATGTGTATTAGTTCCATCATTTCAGAGTTTTTCAACAAATGTTTCAAGACTGTGGCTGGGATTTGTAAAGTAGTGGGATATGAATTACTCAACTGTCCATAACCCATCTTAGTACCAAAGACAGTTCAGTTATAAAACATACAGCTCATCATTCCATGATCCTTTGACCCCTTTTACTCTTACAAAGAAGAAGCTGACATGAAGACCATATTTTACAGTGTCAGAATGAGCAAATCATACCCCTTCCAGATTGATTTGGCTTTGCCTTGTGTCATTCTTTCACCCATCTGAATGGGCAATGGACAATAAGAAAGCAACACTCGGGGTGAGGAACAAGGGAGGGGGAATGAGCTGCCACCTCAACATTCTACTAAGTATATAACATACCCAGTGTTTGTCAACTTTAGAATTATTTTCACAGATTCTTTCCTAAGATCTTTCCCAAATTCTTTGTTTTTTAATACTCAGCTCACTTTGTCTAGGTGTTCATATATTCATCAGCTCTCCCTTTTAGCTTTGCCCTAAGATATTTCATGCATGCAGCAAGACTGGATCCTCCATTGGAATACAAGCTCCTTTAGGACAGGAATTTTGTAACCCCAGCACTTAACCAGTAATAGGTGCTTAATCATGATCATTGATTTATATACTCTTACCTTAGTTACCCTATTAAAATATTAATTCCTAGAGGGTAGAGACCACCCTCCCCCATTTTACTTTTTTTTTTCATCCTATGCAGTGCTTTGTACACAGTTTAATACCTGAAGAAGGCATATATTCCACTGGCATAGTCTCTGAAGATTTAGGGACCTCTCCATGCCACAATGAGGTATTAGAATGGATCTCTAGTGGAGGATCCTAAAAATGTCTCAAAAACAGGAATTCTTAAGCTGAAGCCCATGAATTTATTTTTAAATATATTTTGCTGATGTTGTTTTGCTATAATTGGTTTATTTTTTTAATCCTACATACTTTATTTTATATATTTAAAAACAAGATTCTAAGAAGAGATCTGTAGCCCAGACTGACTGCCAAATAGGTCTATGACACAAAAAGAATGAAGAAGCCTTACTTTATAACATAATAAAATAAATGTTTGTAGAAGGAATTAAAGAGTTTCTGGTTCAGTTTTTAAAATTACTGTCAATGACATTTGTTGTAATGGAGGTATTTTAGAAGCAGGGTTAGGGTCAGAAAAAATATAACTGGGGGCAGCTAGATGGCGCAGTGGATAAAGCACAGACCCTGGATTCAGGAGGACCTGAGTTCAAATACAGTCTCAGACGCTTGACACTTACTAGCTGTGTGACCCTGGGCAAGTCACTTAACCCTCATTGCCCTGCAAAAAACAAAACAAAAGAAAAATATTACTTGCTTTTATTGTTTACAAACAATAGAATAATTAACCATGGTTCAGCACATTGGCAATGTTTTTGTACTTAAAGCAGTTGGGGGCAGGGTAGATGAATAAAAACAGCCCCCACTGTTTTGAAGAGTCCCTGATATCACCATTCTACCTAGAGCTGAGATTTTCATTTTGATTCCTCAAAGTATTGTTGAAGTGGTTTGTTGTGCATTGTCATATGTTGTCACCTCATATGACCATCCCTGTGACAACTGGTACTATTTGCATATTTAATCACTAATCTCTTTGGGGGGAGTTGAACACAGTAATTATTGTCATGACAAGATCCTCTGAGAATTGCAAAATTTGTCACCCCAAACTACTTTATTGCTAATAACTGATGATAATTATAATAAGAAGTACGATGCCCTACTGGACAGAAAGCTCTAGGTAGAAATGATATGATGGGCTTGTACCCTGTAGCATATTTTCTTGTTAGTGGGAATAAGGTGCAATCTGTAGCTAATTAACAACCAGTACGGCTGTATAATCCAAAGGAGGGAAAAGGTTGAAGCCTTAATATATGCATGAATCATGCTTTATCCCAAACATGTGTATGACTTAAACATTGTCCTATAATAGAAACAGTAACCAAGAAATGGAATGGATGGTGAAGTAGTATCATGGATCATGCATACAAATCACATTGGGAACTCAGTTTTTATGCCTCTGCATCCACATGGAAGCTAGATGTATGAGGTCCATGGATCACTGTCTGGGGAGGCAGTATAGCATCATGGACTTTGGTTCAAGAAGACCTGTTGTGCTTTAAACATATACTAGCTGATGGCCATGGGCAAATCTGGAAGAGTATAAGAGATGCCAATCCACATTGATGGTAAGATGCCACACATCCACACAAATTAAATAAGTTATTGAAAATAATAATAATATTTAAACTATACTTATTATTTCATAGTTCTAAAATTTCCTCTTTTGATAAAGATTGGTACCTAACTTTCAACTTCCAGTGATAGAGAATTGCCTGGAGCACTGATAGTTGCTTGTTCAGGGTCACACAACCAGTCCAAGTAATAAGATAAGGAGGAGGAGGAAGAGGAGAAGGAATAACATCTATATGTCATTCTAAGGTCTACAAAGGTTTCAAATAATATCTGGGATCCATTCCAGGATAGATCTCTTTTCTTTCTTTTTGTTTTTTTGTTGTTGAGGCAATTGGGGTTAAGTGACTTGCCCAGGGTCACACAGCTAGTAAGTGTTAAGTGTCTGAGGTCAGATTTGAACTCAGGTACTCTTGAATCCAGGGCCAGTGCTCTATCCACTTCACCATCTAGCTGCCCCTGATAGATCTCTTTTCAAACAAGAGGCTTGAAGCAGAGAGAGACACACAGACATAGACACAGAGAGATGGAGAGACAGAAAGAGAGATAGAAATTCTTTAACAAATTTTCCAAAGGACTGAGGATATACAAAGGCACCAGCTAAATTGCTCACGAGGAAAATGGAAGTGAGAACATATTTAAGCATTGTTACATTGGTTATAATAATGACTCTTGCGAATCGATTTCATCATTCAATGCCTTTAACCACACTGCTGAGAAGGAAAATGGCCACATCAGAAGCAGCTGTTTCTCCATTCACATCTGTCCTTCTTTATTGAATTTCCTTTTCTTAATGAACCATGAGGGTTGAGTTAAATGTTAAATAGCTGTTAAATAGCATTGTTTATGTAAGGAACACTCATGTTTGCCTTTTCTTCAATTAAATTGACCTTTATATCACTATGACTGGTGCTTGTCAATGGTGCAACATTCTCATTTAAATTAGAAGTCGCTCTGGTAAAAGCTATATAACTATCTTGCATATACCTCAGTCAAAAGACCTTGTGAGAGGATGCCCAGGATGTACAAAACTATAGGACCTCCCATTTCCCACCTTTGTGAGCCTGTCTCTCTTGCCTGGAGTGCATTCTGTCCTCACTTGCACTTCTTGGAGCTCCTAGTTCTATTCAAGGCTCAGTTTAAGTGTACTTTCTTACAAGAGACCTTTTTTCATTCTCCCAGTTGTTACTGGGTTCTCTATCTCTTTAAATTTCATTTTATTTTTTGCATCCCCATGAAATTCCTTGTTTCTAGTTTATCCCACTAGTAGAATAAAAGTTCTGTTTTCACAGCAACTGTTTGCTTGTCTTTTTGTGACTAGAACCTAGCCCACTGTCTGACCTATAGTCCATCCTTAACAGAAGTTAGTTGAGTTGAACTAAATTGGACTGATTTGAAGCTAATGGAAAGAATTTGACTATGCCAATGAGGGATAGTGTTTTCATGTCCCCGGATGTTGCTGGTGCTCTGTAAGTGATGTCAGCGGCCACGTCAACACTTCTCAGCAGAGGTGGAGGGAAGGATTTTCACAGAAGCTCTGCCTTCCCTAGCACAGTGTCTTGTATCCAGTAGTCACTTCATAAAAGCTGCTTGAATTGCTTTAAATTCCCCAGATCAGATGAATTTCTACTTCCTAAGAAAATTCTGGAAGGTTAGAAGAACTCAGGGTTTGGCATCAGCTGGATCAATACATATTTATTAAGCACCCACTCACATCTAGAGGACTGAGTTCTGCCAGAGGAAGAGGAGTTTTTTCAGCCAAAACAACCCATGAGGACAGCGCACTTGGGTTGGAAGAATTCTCATCTGGGTTAGTGGAGGGATATCCCATATCAATAAAATCAGAGGTAGTTGGAGTAAGTAAATCCTTGCTACTGAGAAAGCCAGAGTGCTAGACACAGTCAAGATGAATTGCACAGATGTAGAAGACGCTGTCCCTGTCATGCAAGAGATCCTATGTCTTATCAAATATTTATAGAATCTCAGAGTTAAGACATTTTCGTTCCCATCAACATCAAGATGGCAGGTTTGCAGACCTCTTTTACTCTCTATCCTTTAAAAAAGGGGGGTGGGGTGGGAAGGGAAGCTGGGTGGTGCAGTGGATAAAGCACTGGCTCTGGATTCAGGAGGTCCTGAGTTCAAATCCAGCTTCAGACACTTGACACTTATTAGCTGTGTGACCTTAGGCAGGTCATTTAACCCTCATTGCCCCACAAAAAAGGTGGGGGGAATTATGCCCCAGGTATAAGGCAATTATGGCTGAATACATGAGATGTTTTTTTTTGTGTGTGTGCTGGTGGGAGATAACCCTGAAAAGGTAAAATTTTTATTAATACTGCAGAATTCTAAGTCTTAAAGTGAACTCTCAAAACTCTTCCCCTACATGCTCCACACTCCCATGGAAGTAATGCATGTTGAATTTCAGGTTTGAACTTGGGACCCATAAAGGGGATTACACATACACACACACACACACACACACATTTTGCCAAAACATTTTTCTCCCAGGTTTTCACCTCTTACCCTCTCCATACCATGTAAGTGGCTGCTTCTTTCTGACTGGGTCAGAGACCCATATTAGTGACCCTCCAGTGCTATGGAGACTCCATGTGAAACACATTATCCATTCTTTGACCTTGCACAAAATGGCGCATGCTAATTCAACCCAGTCACAAGAAGGAAAAGAGAGCCAAGGGAAGAATTAAGGTGGGAGGGCAGTTAGTATAGGGGGCTGTGCCAGGCCAGTGCTGTCCTTTCAGAGGGGCCTCAAAGCTAAAACCCAAGTCAGTCAAACCAATTCAAGGAAGCTTTGCAGCCCAGCCTCAAAAGTACCTGCCAACAAAGGGGAAGGGAGAGGAAAAGAAATAAAAATATTAAAGAAGGTTGGAATAGCAAATATTTTAAGAAGAAAAATTTTTCATAAAAAATGCCCAGAGCATAAGCAAACAAATCTACCAAGAATATCCAAAAACCAGAAGGTAAGATGAGCATTAAATTTTGAAAGAGATTATAAAGCTGTATTTATAATCTGATGCATCCTTTGACAGAACTATGAGTGAAACTATGCTTGATTATATACTTAATTCTAGGGTCTCCCTTTACATTTTTTTCATTAGTTGCTTTGAAATTCTTGAGCTTTTGGTCTTCCAAATGAATTTTTTAAGTTATTTTTCTAACTCAGTAAAATAATTGTTTAGTAATTTAGTGCAATGGCATTGAATAAATAAATTCATTAGGTAAAATTGTCATTTTTCTAACATGATCAATGAATATTTCTCCAGTTATTTAAATCTAACTTTATTTGTATAAAGGAAAAGCAAACGCATACCTGGAAATGAAGGTGATTTTTTAAAAAAGATATCAATATATTTTAAATTCAAAAATAAAATGCTGTTTAGCTTCATCCAGAATATGTCATAAGGGATTAATCCTATTTCTACTTGTTATTTTAAACAGGGTCACTCTAGTGACTGGTACACCTGGGGAATGAGGCAGCCTTGACATCATCCTCCCTCTCCTCTCCCCTTCACTCCCTTGTCCAATCAGTTGCCACATCTTATCAATCCCACCTCCACCATGTCTCTCACACGACTTCCTATCTTCATACCAGGCAGACAGACTACACGGCCAGCATCCTCCTCGTCTTTTCCCCACCAGAACCTTGGCCTCTACCTTTCCTGCTCCCCTTTATCTGGCCTCTTCCCCTTTAGGATGGAAGCTTTTAGACTATCTTTACTTTCCTGTATTTGTATCCTTAGAGCTTAGCACAGTGCCTTGCTCATAGCACATGCTTAATTTCTTTTCACATCCATCTTTTCACTCATACTCTGACCAGCCTAATTCAGCTCCTCTTCATTTCTCCCCTGGAATCCTGGCACCAGACTTCAAATTGGACTCTCAGCTTCCAGTTTCTCCTCTTCTCCAAACCATCTTCCACAAAACAATCAAAAGAATCTTCCTAAAGCCCAGGTTCGACTGTATCCTTGCTTAAGAAACCTTCAATTGATTGAGAAACAGAATAATTTCAATGTAATTGGGTTTCCTTTGGAATCCTAGCATTTTATTTAATGCATTTTAGAACATTTTTCTGAGAAGAGGCTCCAGGAGCTGCCAAAAGGGTCCATGATGTAACAAAGATGGAGAAATTCCCTCCCACCTTATCAGCACCTCCTGATTTCCCTGGCTTGCTTCAAATCTCAGCTCACTTTCTAGCCTTTCCTGGTTCCCTGGAATGCTAGTGTCTTCCCTCTGTTGATTACCACCCGTTGTCCTGTGTCTAGCTTGTTTATTTATAATTTGCACATAACTTTTCCACCAGACCCTTGAAAACAGAGATTGTTTTACTGGAAGCCTTCCTCAACTCCTCTTCACTTTAGTGCCTTACCTCTGTCAATTATTTCCTGTTTAGCATGTATGTGACTTGCTTGATGTGTGTGTGTGTGTGTGTGTGTGTGTGTGTGCAAATTGTCTCTCTCATTAGATTATAAGCTCCCTGAGGGCAGAGACTGTCTTTTGCTTTTCTTTGTCTCTCCAGGGCTTAACACAGTCCTTGGCATATAGTAGGTGACTGATTGAAGTTTACTGACTTACTGAAGAGCCCTAGGATAAAAATAACAGTTTTCTCCTTGGCATTTAAAGCCCTTCTGAATCTGGCTATAACGAACCTTTCCAGGTTAACTATTTCTTGTACTTGATGCTTCAAGCAAACTCTCCTAGTTATTCTTCTCCTATCTCAATATTCTGTTCCCTACCTCCAAACCTTTGCAAGGACTGTTGCATTCCTGAAATCCATTCCCTCCTTACCTCAGACTCTTAGACAATTAGGTGCTCTAGTGGATATAGTGTGGGATCTAGAGTTGGGAAGACCTGAGTTCAGGTCAGATCTCGGACCCTGACCAGCCCCACAATGCTGGTCAAATCATTTACTCTTTCTGTGACTCAGTTTCTTCAACTGTCAAATGGAAATGATAAAAGCACCTACCTACACCCCAGGGTTATGGTGAGGCTCAAATGAGATAATAGTTATAAAGTGTGTTGCAATCCTTAAAGTTCTGTAGAAATGCTAATAATAATAATTATTATTATTATTAATTATTACAATCGCCAGCTTCCTCCATGGCTGAGCTCTAGTTATGTCTCTTAGAAAAATCCTTTGCTGAGCCTCCCTAGTTATTAGCATGCTCTTTCTTTGCTCAGATGATCACAATATACTTATTTTTTTTCTTTTGCAGGGCGATGGGGGTTAAGTGACTTAGTTCACACAACTAGTAAGTGTCAAGTGTCTGAGGCTGGATTTGAACTCAGGTCCTTCTGAATCCAGGGCCGGCGCTCTAGCCACTGAGCCACCGAGCCGCCCCTACTTATTTCTTTATGTTGACGTCTTGTCATGGGACACCTGTTTTTCAGTTTATTCATGAAAATCTACTCCATTTTTAGCACTTGGCTCGATGTAGATGCTGCTTAATAAATGCTCATCAATGTCTCATCCAGGAGGAGAGCTGAGTCATCAACATTAGGCCGAGGAAGAAGCTTCTAGAAGTGAGCCTGTCCCACCTGTGCCCAGAGCTCAGCCTCTGAACCTCAGAGTACAGATAGAAAAGCTAAAAGGAAGAAGCCACAGCTGAGGCTGAAACAAGACAAATACAGACATGTCCATTTTCTTAAATGGACTAAAATACAAAATTTGCTACTCTCCGTCACTGAAATGATGCCATTTTCCTGTTTTCACAGGCCAATGAGACTTAATGAAATGTATTCTTCCAGTTGCCCATAGAACTTTGCTCTATCACCCCTCTACCCAGAAAGTCTAATTAAGCACAACTGGTCATCGCACTAGGCAACCTCATGACATCCCCCTCACAGACAGAGGACCAGGAAGGCTGCCATTAAGCCCTGCCTATCCCCCAATATTTCCTCCCATGGCCTATGGCTGGTACTTAAAACCTACACCCTTGGAGTCACTCCTGTTGCATTCCGTCGTGAAGATCATCGTTCAAACGAACAGGTAAGGTTATAATAACACGCTGGAACCAATTGTCTGGATTAGTTTATTCGAAGGGTCAGCAACCTGTTAAGGGGAAGAACTATTTTTGTCATATTCTTAGAATATAACTTTTTGAAGGGACATTATATTATAGAGACAGTATGCTGTAGAATAGATTATATTTTATTGACCCATGAAACAGATCAAATATAATATATTGCAGATATATTATATATGTACATAAATATTCAATTGGTGCCAGGAGAATTTCACACCAGCCTAATGTGTACAGGTTTATACATTTTTCTGCTTTATTTAATTTATCCAAAGAGCTGGAAGAAGGCTCCAGTTCATTGTGCAGATCCACAAATCTATGGAAGATTTTCAGAAAGATATCATCAAGACTGCCCCAGGCTGAGAAGGTGGAGAGATTATGTTCCATACCAGTAGAGGGAGTGTCTATGCACATGCAATCATAGACCTAGGGGAACATCCAAGAAAGCTCTAGCCGGCTAGCTATTTATTTGTTGATTCATCCTAGACCTGTGATCTCATCAGTTTGAAGGCACTTCTGGTGTGGAAATGCTTTCTACCCACAGAGAGGCCACTCTCTGTATTAGAGAGTTGACTAGGGCATCATCTAAAGGTCAAGTGAGTTTCTTGTGGTCACACAGCTGATATGTGTCAGGGGCTGCATCCCATCTCCCTGATTCTAGGGTCAGCCCTCTGTCCATTCTGCCACGTTGCCTTTCAAGTACTTAATTTGCTCAAGTGAATATATAATACTATAGAAATACCAATAACAATTATTTCCATGTCCTTGAATTCGGAGTCTTACCTATGTATTATATGAAATCTCCTGTTATTTAAGGATTAATAATATTTAATGGCAGGGAGACACGGCACAGTGGATAGACACCTTGGACCTCGGTTTGGGTCCTGCCTCTAATCCATATGGGCTGCGTGATGCTGGGTAATCACTGAAACTCTCACTGCCCTAGGCAACTCAAACTAGCCGTAGGAGAGCAGATATCCTTCCTCTTTGGTGCAGAGCATTTCCTTATCAGGGGTGCCCTATTCCAACGAAATGAAAAGTCTAGTCAAATCCCCAAATGTCAAATGCCAATCAATAGAACACAGATAAATGTAAATACTCAACTTTCATTAATTCAATGCAAAATTCTCCTGGCACCAGCTCTTTGCATTTCATTGGAGAAATGTTCAATGGAAATATAAAGTAATCTTTACTTTCAAGCATGACTCAAGTCTTGCATCTATCCTTTTAGTCAGATCTTCAGCCTACTCTGAATCCCAGGATGTATCAGCAGTGTGACCTTGGGCAAATCACTTAACCTCTGTTTGCCTCAGTTTCTTCATCTGTGAAATGGAGATAAAAATAGCACCCAGGGTGGTTGTGAGAATCAAGTGTGATATTGATAAATCACTTAGTACATAGTATATAATTTTGCTAATAATGATGATGATCATGATGGTGATGCAAAGTGCTTATTCCAATGAGCCAACAGTTACAGAGTCATTCGTTTATTTGGACTAAAATCCTGCAGGTGTAGATTTTAAAAGCCATGAGCAACTCTTAAAGCCTTGGTTGCTGGTCTTTGGTTAATTCAGTAAACTAACCATCATCTGGCAAAGTAAGGAGAGTCAAGTCAGGTGATTTTTAATGGGCTTTTGGGAGGAGTAAGCTGGGAAAGGTCAGGAGTATACCCTGTTCATTTGGGAAGGTGGCCACGGTGGGCCCTGAACAACCACTGGCCAGTGTGGAGGAACTGGAGACTTGGGAAATCTGATTTAAAGGAGGCAAGGGAAATGTTAAAAAGAAGTTTAGTCTACTTGGGTTATTAAAATGACTACAATGGTTAAAGAGGCAGCAAAGGACTCAAGGGTCAAGATGAACCTCCTCTTGCAAAGATTCCGATAGGTTCTAGGCTCCTATATTCATCTAGAGGCAACAAGTGACTCAGTGGATAAAGCACTAGGCTTGGAGTCAGAAAGACCTGAGTTCAAATCCAGACTCAATCACTTACTAGCTGTGTGACCCTGAGTAAGTCACTTAGCTTCTGTTTGCATTAATACACTGCAGAACTAAATGACAAAGAACTTCAGTATCTGTGTGAAGACAACCCTATGGATGGTATGGTCCATGAGATCATGAAGAGCTGGATACAACTGAATAGCAACAAATGTACTCAAAGTTTCACAACCTAAGAATAAGTTTGCCTTCTAACACCCACATCCACCTAGGTTAAACTTATAGAAAGGAGAAATAATCCTGGTATTTTTCCAAATGACTTAGAAATCAGGAAAATTCACATACCAAAGGCTTTAGACATATGAAAATGAAAATGGTTAGAGTTCTAGACTTCAAGTTAGGAGGACCTGAGTTCAAATCTAGCCTCAGACACTCACTAGTTATATGACACTGGAGAAGTCCCTTAGTCCCTCCCAGACTAGTTTCCTCATATTTAGAAAGGAAATAATAATAGCACTTGCATGTCAGGCTCTTTGTAAGTTTCACATGAAAAAAGATACATAAAACATTGTATAAACTTTAAAATGCTATATAAATTCTAGCTCTTGTTTTGTTTTTTAATCCCAGAGGATTTATGGCAAAAGACAGAGGAGAATCATACAGGACAAGAATCATGGAAAGTTGCTATCTGAAATTCTCTGGAGAGTACTTACAGTGTAGTTGTAAGGGGGGTGATGGGGGGCGGTGTAAAAAGCAGAGCAGGAGCCCCCGCCGTTGCCCTGCTCAAGCCTGGCTTTCCTGTGTGACCTTGGATGAATCCTTTCATCTCTCTTGTCTCACTTCCCTTTCCATCTCCCTCTGTCCCTTTGTCCTCCATCTTCCTCCCTCTCTCTTTGGGGTGGATAAGGAGGAAACACAAACAGTCCTAGAAAGAGGCCCTCTTACTCCATGAAGAATGGTTTCCAGACCAAGTTGGTGCCTCTAATTGTAATCAGGTGTAGAATAAAGCATACTGACCTCTGGGCTCAGGAATCGCCCATCTCTATACTGATGCCCAAACTTGCTACCTGAAGAAAGCGATGGCTGGCTTTGGAGATCCAAGCAGCTTAATAAAAAGGGTTCAACAATGAATGAGTCCAGGGGGCAGCTAGGTGGCGCAGTGGATAGAGCACTGGCCCTGGAGTCAGGAGTACTTGAGTTCAAATCCGGCCTCAGACACTACACACACTTACTAGCTGTGTGACCCTGGGCAAGTCACTTAACCCCAATTGCCTCACTAAAACAAAACAAAACAAAACAAAACAAAAAACAATGAATGAGTCCAGCTCCACTAATTAGCAATGGGAGCGATGCTGAAATAAATGACAAATTAGTACAGTGTGCATCACGGGTAGGGCTTCTCGAACAAGCAGAGGCATGGTGAACGTGCCCTGTCCCTTGCTAGCTCTGCCTTTCCTCCGGAGAGTCCTGCTCTCCAGAGAGACGGAGAACCTGGAAAATCTCAAAATGCAAACTTGGGAATAGGCTATTTGCCATCCCACAATGGCAGCTGGTTATTTATCCAGACTAGCAAGGGTATCATAAATGGGTTGCATTTCCATCCTGAATTAGGTTTAAGTTTTCCGATTTGCCACACAGAAGTTGTGCCAAGATGAGACCGTTTTTTGTAAGATTTCCAGCATTCCAAAGGATCCCAACCTCCCAGGTAGCCTGTACTTTCAGGGGAAGTGAGCTGCCTAGCTCAGAAGGCAGGACTGGAGACTTTCTGATGTTTTGTTTGTTTGTTTGCTGGCAAGACCTGCTGCGGAGGAGACCCAGGGTGTCAAACATCCGCGTCTGCTATGTGTCCTCACATGAATGTGCTGATCCAGAGCCCTGAAGCCACAGCAAAAAAAATGTCAAAGAAGGAAAAAGAACCAGAAATCTTCATGAAAACAAAAGGGAGGCTGTTAAAAGAAATATTAACATTGGCTCTCTGTGCAGGCAGGATGGGGTAGGCTGTGCTGCAGCGAGGTCAGCTCGCACAGGTGGGCACCAGGAACACGTGCCAAATGTTCCCAATATCAGCCTTGCAAAGGAGTGGAACAGAAGCCACGCAGGGACCCTCCCAGGGCCACAGGGACGGGGCAGAAGGGCACAATGAAAGAAATGGGCCCCTCCAAAAGGGCACTTCTTTTTTGTAAAGCTAATAATTGCCCAAATGGTTTTAGCAGCACATTTTGCAATAGCAAAGATACAAGATCGATAGCCATCGATTGGGGGATGACTAAACAAATTGGGCTTTATGAATGTAATGGAGAGTTACTATGCCATGAGGAATGATGGGTATTAATTAATTAATTAATGAAAAAGCCCATATTAAGCACTGACTACATGCAAAGCATATTAAATACTGGGGATACAAATCATAAAAACAACGATTGTGAGGAATGCTAGTAGGCATGGCAAACGACAGGCCTCTGTGTTTTTCAGGTAACTCTCCTTGCCATTCCCAGCCTTCCCTTCCCTTCAGCCTCTGTTAGGGCCATGACACTTTCTTAGTATACATGATTTCTTTCCCATTAACAAATGACATCCATTTCCTCTTGCTGATTTCTGAACTAATGAAGACTAGACCTCTTAAATAATTAGTTTAGGGGCGGCTAGGTGGTGCAGTGGATAAAGCACCGGCCCTGGATTCAGAAGGTCCTGAGTTCAAATGCGGCCTAAGACACTTGACACTTACTAGTTGTGGGGCCCTGGTCAAGTCACTTAACCCTCATTGCCCCGCAAAAAAATTATAATAATAAAATAATTAGTTTAATGGTTCCTTAGTCTATCTTAAGACTAAAAGTGCAGAATGAAACCCACATTCGTGGATATGGCCAAGGTGGAAATTTATGTATTTATTTATTTTGGCTTGGCCATGCATATTTGTTAAAAGGGTTTTGTTTTTTATTTTTATTTTTCCCCAGTAGGGAGGAAAGAGGGTAGAAAGGAAAGAGGGAGGAAGAGAGACAGAGACAAAGACACAGAAAGATAAAGAGAGGGAGGGAGACAGAAGGAGACAGAGGGACACACACACACACACACACACACACACACACACAGAGCGAGCGAGCTTATTGGGTAAAAACAATACAACCTAATTTTTGTAAAATATTTTATCTGCATTTGGTGCCAACACTTTTGTCCTGAGAAATTCTCAGTCTATTGACCAGGTTACAGACAACATGTGACCTGTGCTGATAGATGGAACATATACATGGTCAAAAATCAGAGATCTGTCACAGAAAAATGGAGATAAAAATAGTACCTACCACATAGGATAATTGAGGATCAAATGTGATTTTATATATATATATATATGTGTGTGTGTGTGTGTGTGTATTAAAAATAACATTTGATTTATATATATATATATATATATATATATATATATATAATCTTTGTAAACTTTAAAGAGATTTATAAATAATCTTCGTTGTTGTTGTCATCATCATAATCTCCCAGGTCAAAGTGTAATGAAACTGTCCCCTTCCTGTTGCTGCCCAGTAAATGCTCCTTTACCACACCTCAGCTCTTCCTCCTAAAGCCTCAGGCCAACGCTGGAATTCATCCACTGAAAGTACCATCTGCCTCTGTGTCCTCCCCTTCTAATCGGACACCTCCTCTCAGAACCTCTCCTTAAAGAGGGTGCCCAGGCCAGCCATGGATCTCCTCTACCACGCCCTCTGAGCAGGTAGCTTTGAGTCTGCCCCCTTTTTTAGTTTCATTTTACGTGTTGTCTGCCGCTTTTAGAATGTAAGTTCCTTGAGGACAGGGCTTAGTATTGTGCATGGCACATAGCAAGTGTGTGAGAGATGCTAGTTGACTGACTTGCAGTCTAATGATGGCTGACATTGCCAATGATAGCTACGATTTGTGTAGCATCTACCATATGCCAGGCACTGTGCTAAGGGCTTTAGAATTATTATCTCGTTTGATTTTTATAACAACCCTGCAAGTGAGGTGCTGTGATTATCTCCATTTTACAGAAGAAGAAACAGGTTAAGTGACTTGCCCAGAGTTATGCAATTAGGAAGTCTCTGAGACCAGATGTGAACTCAGGTGTATCCTGATTCCACTGTACCACCTAGCCAGCCCAAACATCACATTATCTAAAAATTGTATTATTTTGGTACATTCAAGTAGATCAGTCAGGTAGTCCCTGCTCATTTGCAGACATACCAGTCCATTACAAAAGGGCCACTTCACACACACTGGATACAACAAATATGTCTTTTGATGTCTAGTCTGGGTTTCTACTCCACACACCGTATTCAAACTTCTTTCAATTTGACCAAAACTTTGGAACATGATTTAATTGCCAATAGAATTTTATAGGATAAAAAAGTACAGGAAATTGCACAGACTACACAGGAATGTTAACAGCCAACAAGAAGTTCATAAAATCTACTGACCTTATCAGCCAAAGAAAGATAACATCAGGAGCTGGGGAGTCTGGTGAGTCTGGGGTGGGGGGTGGGGCAGCCACATGATGCTATTCCTTCAGGAAGGAAATTTCTCTTCCCAGCTGCCTGAGCAAGCAGTGGTGGATGACAGCTCTGTGGGATCATTTAGGGGTTCTGGGAAGGAAGCATATAGCTGATGGCCTCCATACACAAGACTGACCTTGATGTCAAGAGGACAGCACAAGTGACCATGTAGGCAGAGAGTCTCTGGATTTGTGGTTACTTGCTGTTACTTGGCATTAGATGTATGGGAGTAGTGGGAGTAGTGTGTATTGGGAAGAAATGGAGAGACACTAGCCAATGGTGCCCTAGAATCTTGCCATCTCTTCCCCTTGAATAGCTTCTGTGGCATGTGAGAGGTGTGTCCATTGATGAAGACAGTGTGGGTTGTTGTTTCTGGCCCACACCCCCACACCACAGTAGTGGTAGAGTAGGTAAGAATAACCTTGTGCTATCCCTGATCTACTACCCAGGTCGGAGTACCAAAACAATGGTTCCCAGTCCAGAAAACTGAGCTTCAGGAGCAAAGCCAGGCTTGCACTTGAGCACAAAAAGTTTCTCTTTTGTCACAAAAACCATTGTTTGACCAACCCTGTCCTCCCTCAGGTCATGTTATACAAAACATAGAAGTAATAGTATTAACCTCAATTCACACTCTTTCCATATGACTTGTGGGTAGTTCTGAGGAAGGAGTTCTCTTAAAAGGCTAATAATCCATGAGTGTGTTGTTCAGTTGTTTCAGTCATGTCTGACTCTTCATGACCCCATTCGGGGTTTCTTGGGAAAGATACTAGAGGGGTTTGCCGTTCCCTTCTCCAGCTCATTTCCCAGATGAGGAAACTGAGGCAAACAGGGTTCAGTGACTTGCCCAGGGTCACACAGCTAGTAAGTGTTGGAGGTCATTTTTGAACTCAGGTCTTTCTGACTCCGGGCCTGGTGCTCTGTCTACTGCTGCCCTCCATGACTTTATACTGAATGAATTATTTGGCACCGGTGACCCTCCTCTCCTCCTTCTCTCCTCCCTGGCATCACAACGCTGGCTCTCCCACCTCTCTGGCCCACTCCTCGGTCTCTCTTTTGTTGATCATCCCTGACCAGCCTCTGATTGAAGGGACTCCCGAGGTTATATCTTGAATTCTCTTCTTTCTATATTCCCTTTCAGTGGTCTCATCTATGAGAGGTCATCTAATCCAGTGGGGTGAAACTCAAATAGAAATAGACCCCTAAAGATGGCATATTGACTTAGAAAACTACAAATTAACATTATTGATGTCGTGTTGTATTTTATTTGTTTTGTTAAACATTTCCCTATTACGTTTCAATTTGGTTGAGCCTTGCCTGTATGACATCTATGGTCCAGTCCAACTCTCTTACTTTACCGATGAGTAAAGTGAGATAAAATGAAAAAAAAAAGTTCCTTTCTAAGACCACACAGTGAGTAAGTCGAGAGCTAGGCCTCAGACCCACTCCTTCTGACCTCGGATCCTTCCATTAGACCACGATTCCATGAAGCTCCCATAAACATCATTATGTTCATCTATTTTGTGCCTTAGAATCATCGCTCAAAAGTCTAACGCAATATTGATTCTCCCTGAGCACTGGTTTTACGTGAAGCCGGGAGTTCTAAAAAAAAAACCTGTATCATTGAACTGAGAACTCGCATCTGAGCTTTCTCCTGTTGATTCTCAATCACAAATAGACCTTTAGCACCTGAAGCAACCTCCCAGTGTTCAGCCCAGGGATGGCCAAAGGGTCACCAAAGGATTCCCTTTTCTTTGGGTCTGGAGCACGTGTAAGTAAAATCTCTGCCATGCCCCTTGATGAGACTCAAGTGTTCCTCTGGGGGGAAAATAAGTCTCTTGCCTGCCAAGGTGATTAGGAAAGAGCAGAAATGGGTGACAACTAATTGGGGCTCACTTGAACTGAGAAAGAGAGCTGAGAAAGCCCCCTTCCCTCCTGATTCCAGGTCAAAAATCAGTTGTTCAATTCAATTCAAAAAGCTTTTGTTGCATACTTACAATGTTCTGGGAACTGAGCAAGAGGTTGGGAATAGTTCTTTCAAGGAGATTACATTCTATTGGGAGTCAGGTGTATACACTGAAGAGTAAATATGAAGTGTGCCAAAATATACACAAAACAAGATTGGTAGGGGGAATGGAGGAGAGCAGGGAAGGCCTTATAAATGGTCTTGGTGGAAGCTAGGGGTTCCAAGTAGTGGAAATGAGAAGAAAGACCACTCCAGCCATGGGGGGGGAACATGTCACCAAAACAGCTGTGCACATCTGCACTGAGTGGGTATGGAATAAACAGTGGGCATGTGTCTTTGGTGGCATCATCACAAATGAGCATCCTGGACTCCATCAGTCTGCAATATAGGCAAGGAGCAGGGGCGAAAACTGCCTCGACAGGTCTTCAGTGCTAGTGCATCTGAGCTAGAGCTGCCCATTGGGTGAGACTGTTCTTTTAAGAACCCAAGTGCCCTGTGGAAGAGTAGGGAAGGGATCAGCGGGTGAGGGTCTAAGATAGCTTACAATACTCTGGCTAGGATGGTCCAGGTTTTCTGTCCTGCCCAACCACACTGTCCCATGTGGTCCTGGCTATTGTACAGCCATAGTGGGTAAGTTAAGCACAGCTCCTGGTGTCAGATTTGCCCCTGGGCATCTTACATGGTCCATGCTTGAGCTCTTTGCAGTTCTGAAGCCAGAACATGGAATACATCAAAGAAGACATCTGAGTCAGGATAACACATCAGGCAGGTGCCTGTCTGACAGCTGAGCTAAGACCCTTTCACTGAGGGAGAATGCTCAATCCTGAGCATCCCCATGGCTCAGGTACAGGATGTGTGGAACTGTAAACCCCACTCGTCATCCTACACGTTTCCCCATGAGTTCCTTCAGACATTTACTACCGATAATAATAATAATAACAACAACAATAATCATAATGATTATCATCATCATTATTACCTAGAATTTACACAGGGTGTTAAGACTTGTGACAAACTTTAAATATTAGATTCTCACTACCTTGGCATAGGTGTTATTATAATCCCCATTTTATAGATGAGGAAACTGAGGCTGAGGATGCTAAGTGACTTGCCAGGAGTCATACAGCTAGTAGAATCTGAGGCAGGATTCAATCTCCAGGCTCCCTGACTCCCAATGAACCATTCTATCCACTGGTCCATATAGCTGTCTCAAGAACAAGTTATCTGATAAAAATTCATATCTTACTTGAAGGGAGAAGGGCAGTGGGACCTTCCCCCATTTGGGATACATTCTGTTTTAGAAGATTGGCCAGGAGCTCTCCTGGACTTTGGATCTCTGAGACTTTTTTTCCCTCAGGAACATGACCTCAGCATCAATGAATTGAATCACTTCTATCTTCTGAGAACTGAAAGACCCCAGAGGTATACAGTGTGACTTCTTGGACTAGAAATATCGTACACTGTAAACTCCTTAAGATCGGGGACTGCCTGTCTCCTTTTTGTCTTTGTATACTCAGCACCGAGAGAACACCTTGCACATAATAAGCTTGTTGAATGAAATAACCAAGCCTCTAAGAGAGAAAAGGTAGGATCCTAATGTCCAGCTGGAACCAAAGTTGACAAGGAGCGTGGACTGGGACCATATTTTCCTCCCCAGTCTTTGAGTTCCTTCCAACATTTCCCATATGATCAGCATAGCAGAGCACACAGAGGGCTCTCCTTTGAGCTAGGAAGATCTAGGTGGAAGCCCCACCTCTGACAAATAATCAGTGACCTTGGGCAAATCACTTACCCTCTTCATGTCCCAGACAATTTTCTAAGGCTGCAGCTTATAAAGCAGGAACCAATCTATGTAGAAAGGAGTTTCCTCATCAGAAGCAATGGAATTGTAGGTCCAGTCTGAATGATAAAGTATAATAAAAGAGAAAGCTAGAAAGGTCTACAATGTCGGGCAGATCCACCACCAACACCAACACCAATTTATGGGGAGACATTGGTAAGATCCTGGTAAGGAATATACTTATCAGTGAGAGCCAAGATCCACTGGAAAGCTGTAATAATTCCTCCCATTAAAGACTATTCAGGGGCAGCTAGGTGATGCAGTGGATAGAGCAGCGGCCCTGGAGTCAGGAGGACCTGAGTTCAAATCCAGCCTCAGACGCTTAACACTTACTAGCTGTGTGACCCTGGGCAAGTCACTTAACCCCAATTGCCTCACCAAAAAAACCCATAAAGACTATTCATTCTTTTTTATTTTTCTGTTCCCATTAATTAGAGTGATGGAGTCTTTGAGTCAAAGAACCCTTCTGACTTCCTTGCACTCTCTCAAGGAGCTATGCCAAGCTCAGTATCAGACAAAAAACCACACTTCAGCAAAATAGCTAAGATGGTCTCTGAGAGCTCCCAAAGGTAGCACCTCTGCTTTTCTCTCTAGTTCCAAACTAGTGTCTAGCAGGTAAGTTCTGCATGTGGTCCATGCTCGGTCATTTTAGTTGTGTTTGACTCTTTGTGACCTCACTGGGGTATTCTTGACAATGGAGAGGTTTGCCATTTCTCTTTCCAACTCATTTCACAGATGAGGAAACTGAGGAAAACAGGGTTAACTGACTTGCCCAAGGTCTCAGACAGCTAGTGTCTGAGGTCAGATTTGAACTCACGAAGATGATTCCTCTTGATTCCAAGCCCAGTGCTCTATTCACTGTGCACCCAGCTTCCCCTCTGGTCCATGGGCCACAGGCAAATCATATTATTGCCCGGGTAGCACATGGGCCACAGCTGTTTTGCAGGTGATATGTAATCTGGATTGCACACTGAGGCAAGATATACCCTCCATCATTATTTTTGCTCCCCTGGCCTCATTATCTTCTGTGTTTGTACACAGAGCTTAAAGCACAAGCCACATATAAGCTCTTAAGGTTGGGCTATCTTCTATAATATGGAATAATTTGGCCCCACTCCCTATGCCTCCTTTCGGTATTATCACTGGCCACTGGTTCAGTCAAAATGATAACTTGCATGGGGTGATTAGTATGAAACCTGTGTTATTGCTGCACGTGTGAGGAACGTCTCAGCCTTTCCTTCCCTGTTTCCTTTCACCAACACCGACTTGTTTACTGTCCCTGAAGCATTTTTAATCAGTTCTCCTACTTCTCCCACAGGCTTACACTTTCTTGTTTTACAAATCAGCCTTTTGTGTTACTCTAGGGTCAAATGTTTCCCCCAAATCCTGAGAAAAGGCAGTCATTGTTTGCTCCTGCCAGATGTGTGCTGACCTGTGCTAAACGACCATCTCGGAAGGGTCTCCCCCAATCTTTGTTTGCATCCAGGGCTGAGATATTGAGCCAGCCAGCTCCAGAAATGAGCAATACTTCAAAGTGGAGAGAAGCACGTAATTCCTTTTTTTCTTAGGACTAATCACTAGCCCTCTCCCTGTTTGCAGTGAAGCAAAGACAATGCTAAAATGATCTTTTGCATTGTCCGAGCATTCTGAAACACAATTGTTTCATGACAATACAAATGAAATAATTTAGAAGTTGCCAAGAATAAGACTCAAAAGTCACAATGATTTCCATTTTAGGATTATTATATTGTGCAAATCAGAAATTCCATTAGATTAGATTACATGACCTTTGGCTGCTTATTATTCTTGCCTACTGGGAATGTATAATTTCAGAGAGATGGAAATAAATGTCTCATAAATAGAAGAGTGGGAATGAATGCTGGGCTAGGGCATCAGCTTCTTAAACCACCAACTATTTGATAAAATGGCCCCCAAATTCAATATCACACATTACTAGCTTGCAGTATGGTAAAGTCCAGTTCATATAAACTGTCTAAATTGCATTGAAAACAGACCCCTAAAACATCTCTCCCAAATCCAGGAAATCCTTTTAAATATATAATGAAGTTATTGTGGAACTTCCTTTTTTCTCATTTTTTCTTCCTTTCTTGTTTTTTCTTCCTTTCTTCCACCCCCGCCCTAGAGATGCCTACCATTAGATTTGTAGTTTCATATATAATCATCTTTTTTTCTATTCTACTATGCTATGGAAATGCTTTTTATTTCTTAAGTTCAAAATTATATATATATATATATATATATATATATATATATATTTTAAAAATCCAACAAATCCAATATGAAAATAAAGTCAATTTAGTAAAATCATAAATGTAGCTTTTAGTAGCCAATTGGATTTTCAAGTGGCTATATTGAAGCATCTGATTTTTTTCACTTTAATAATGTATCTCTAGTCAGGGGTTCTTAATGTGAGGTTCATGACCTTGTTTTTCTATTTATCTTTCTATTTATTTATTTATTATTTTGTGGGGCAACAGGGGTTAAGTGACTTGCCCAGGGTCACACAGCTGGTAAGTGTCAAGTGTCTGAGGTTGGATTTGAACTCAAATACTCCTGAATCCAGGGCAGGTGCTTCTTCCACTGTACCACCTAGCTGCCCCCATGAACTTGTTTTGTTTTTTTTTTTTTTAATTTGTAAGTGAACTTCAGCTAATTGGTCTCCTTTTCAATTTTATGTATTTGAAAACATAATTCTGAAAAGGGGTCCCTAGATTTCAGCAGGCTGTCAAAGGGGTCCCTGACAGAAACATTTCACAACCTCTGAGTCAATGGGCCAGTCACATAGCAAAGAGCCAAGAGACAACTAATGGATAGACTGTATGCTCATCTATTACCCATTAATGGTGAGAGAACTAGAGGGAGATGCTCAGTATGTTGGGTCCTATGAAACCCTCTGGTAGATTTATTGGAGGACATGGAAAACAGCAGCAGGGTATGTAGCCTTGTTGGAGGGAGCACCCTCATGGATAAGCGCACAGACCCATTGGAATATATAGATCAGGAAGCCATAAAGTCATCCAATAATAGATTTCAGGGCAGGAGGGAGGGGTTGGTGAATTTGGATAAGAAAACAATTCTAACTTTATTTTCCCTAACCTCTAACTGAAGATTTGCATTTCACTCAAATATGAATGTAGTTAACATTGTTCTGAGTTGCAGAGGTTTTAACCAGATAGCTAAGTGATCCACGACACTGCCCCTAAAGTTTGTCTCCATTTTTGTATCCTTTAAAGTGGAGATGTATCTCCTTGTTAGTGAAGGGCTCCACAAACACAGAAAAAGGAACCTCTAGGTCCTTATTTTTTCAATCACACTTTGAGATGAGGAAAATCACCTTCTGCCCTCCAGGTCTCCATTAGGCACCATGGAAAAGAGCTACAAAGTGTTTGAGAAGTGTACAAGACACACATATCCATCTAGGATGAGAGTAATGCATGAAAATTAAGACGTTGGCAGAAAAAAAATTCCTGTTATTCCGATCATCAACCTGTAAAAAAATTCCTTTGCAAAGGAAATGTCCATCCCAATGAATGTCAGATATTGAGAACAACAATGGAGGGAAAAAAATTAGTGAACAAATTGAAGAAAGCTAAGGTCGATTTCCTGAGGGTATCTAGTGACAAACTACAACAATTCCCACATCTTCGTTCTGTTATTCTTCGAAAGGAAGAGGCCTTCCTTTGAATGATTTCTTTGACATATGATCCAGACGAGGGGCTTTTTAAATATTGGAGAACAATGGCATTATCGAAATGATTCTCCAGCTCTGTAGTGTACTGGATATGGCTTGGACTTGGAGTCAGGAAGGCCTGAGTACAAATCCTGCCTTAGATACGGATGTTGTGCCTCAGTTTGCTCATCTCTGTAATGGTGATAATAATATCATGTAACCCACGGGTTGTTAGGATCAAGTGAGTTCACATGGAAAGTGATTTTCTAATTTTAAAGTATTAATATAATGGAGAAGGAGGAGAAGAAAGAGAAGGAGGAGAAGGAGGAGGAGGAAGAGAGGAGGAAGAGGAAGGAGAGGAGGAGGAGGAGGAGGAGGGGAGGAAGAAGAGGAGGAGGAGGGGGGGGGGACAAATTCAAATTTTCTTTCACCAGAGGAAAAAAAAGAGGGGAAAAATAAAGAAAGATAAAGGACGTGTGACTGACCATCTTCATTTTCCCATTATTCCCACATTATTCTTTAAAGAGGAAAGTGTTTTTTCTGTTCATTAATAGAAACATTACCTAGGCAGACAATCACTAAGGCCTATAACCTAGAAGTCGCTGTGGACACCAAATGACCCTCCCTCCCAGGACAAAATCAATTAACACCACTAGGGATGTCATTATTGTCCCATTATGTCACCTAACAGCCTCCTGGGTAAACAAGCAATTTGTGGAATTTTTAATGCTATGATTTTAAATGTGACTCCCTGAACACCAAACCAAATTCTGGGCATAAGAAAGGACTCTCCTAGTGAGAGAAATGTGAACACCTGCAAAGAAGAAAGGGCAGGAGACTTCCCACTGACTAGACAGATTTCTACTACAGGGGAATGACTTTTATAATATAGGAAAATGCAAGCAACTGCTTTTGGTCTTTGGGGGAAATAGCTGTAAAAACAAAATCACTTTGAAGGTCTATTTTTCTAAATGTTTTCTTTTCCCCTTTTCTCTCACTGAGGTGTATTTTAAAGCTTTGCTTAAATAAAAGCCACATTGGCCGGACTTGTCAAGTACTTTCATCGGCAGAGAGTCAGCCAGAGGCTGGATATAAATCAAGCTTTGGCAAACCACATGACATTTCGAAGAGCAGGAGTTCAACAGTTGTGATTTCTCATCTCATAAAAGCAACTTGTTTCCGATCCCCAGAAATAGGATAGTTCTCAATGCATCGAGAAGGGGTGGGGAAGTCTGGGTGACTGAACAAATTGTGATTATATACATATAATGGAATTTCATTGGGCCATTAAAAACAGTGAGTATATTGGATTCAAAGAATCTTGGGAAGTTTTGAGTGAACTGATACAGAACAAAGTGAACAGAACCAAGAGGACAACAGACTCAAGGTACATAATAGTATGAAGGGAAATAATGTTAACAGACTTCCAAATTCAAGTCAAAGCAAGGAGTAGTCTTGATACTTGAACACTCATAAGGAAATATACCTTCTTCCTCTTAGAGAGCTGGTAGACTGACTATTGGTGCAGAATGAAACTTGTACTATCACACATGGTTAAAATGTTGGTTTGTTTTGCTTAATTGGACCTCTTTGTTACAAGGCAGTGTTCTATTGGGGAGGAGTGGTTACTAGGAAGTGACAGTCATTAAGTTATATGTTTGTACACGCATACACACATGTAAATATATATGTAAGACATATATTTGCATATATTTAATTGTTTAAAGGGAGTGGAGGTCTGAAAATGCCCGGGATTTCTAGACTTCCTTTATCCAAGCCAGAATCAGTGTCACAAATTCTACATGCATCCTGTGATTGGAGGAATGGTTCCTCATCCAGCATTCACTCTGTAGCTCCATATGCCTCCTGCAAAAAGCAGCTGGTTTAGTGGCCATGCCCACATTTACAGAAATACTATCCTGGAGGTGGCTCTCTCTTGGCAGTTTTTCTACCAATAAAGAATTTTTAAATTTTTCTCATTTCTGTTAATGAATATTAGATGGGATCTGGGCTTTTCTTTTTTTTTTTTTTTTTTTGGCAGAGAGGTGGGAGCTAGTATGGTTAAAATAGCAATTCTCAAATCAATTAAGCAGCATTTTTTTAAATGGCTTGATTCCATTTTTAAAAAGTAGACCCAACTTCTCTATTCTCATCCACCATCAGGGGGTAGTTAATTAAGTCTATTCTGTCTAACATGATCTGATGTCATTGTACAGGGGCTATGTTCTTTGTTAGTTTCACTCGCAGTTTCAGACTCCTCTGTGTATTCGAAACCATGGAAACAGAACGGTAAGCTAAAGCCAATGAGATAATGAGATATTCTCATTGTAATTGTATTTCATGAGGGCACAAGATCCCACGGGTGGTATCTGACTGTCTTACAACTGCTAACAGAATTGAAGAAACAGATACACACATTAGCATGCCACCGTTTTCCAACAACAGTCGTGTAAACACCCATGACATGGCGTGTTTCGTTGTTTGTGGTGCATTAAAGTGTATAAGAGGCATTTGTGTCAGAGAGAGCCATGCTATTAATGAATATCTATATATTTTTTCTAATCCTTGGAAGTTCAAGGAACTTTGTATTTGAAATGCACTAGCCAGGCAGTGGGGATGCTGTTTTGCATTATAATTATGGACTGTGAACCAGCTTAGGACGGGAGGAAGCCACGGAAATAAAAAAGGTGGTGGGGAAAGGAGGGATGATCAGATGATGCACTACTTACCCCCCCCCCCAAACCTTGCCTCTTCAAAAGGCAGAAGTAAACCCTGCAAAAGGCAAAGTTGGAAAGTTACTAGTGAATTCTTAGATTTACCAAACTTTAGGGAAGAAAGCCAAAATATGTACAGATTCATCTCTTCTTCTTGACTAGAATCAGAAATGAGGGTGCAACATATTTTAATTGCTTATCTTTTATCACTTTTCCCTGGAGTTCTTCTTCAATCTTTGTCTGAGGTCTAGATGTATTTTCTTGTTTTAAGTGTACAAGTCGTTGTTATCTATGTTCTCCATTCTGATGAACTGGCCCCACTGGAGGCAGGGTCTTGTAATCAATAATTTAAAGTTACCACCAAAAAAGAGAAAGAAAGAAAGAAAGGAAGGAAGGAAGGAAGGAAGGAAGGAAGGAAGGAAGGAAGGAAGGAAGGAAGGAAGGAAGGAAGGAAGGAAGGAAGGAAGGAAGGAAGGAAGGAAGGAAGGAAGGAAGGAAGGAAGGAAAAAGAAAAGAAAAGAAAGAAGCAAAGAAAAAATGAAAGCAGCGTATAAAATGGCTGGTTGAATTCTAAAGAGGGCAAAGACTTGTACACTTGTAATGTTACCGTGTCTCTCTGTCAGTGAGCCACCCTGTCTCACAAACAGTCGCTGACCTGAGAATGTACATTTTGTTGGGTTTGTAATATTTATGACTCGTGAGACAGAGGTGGGCCAGGAAGCTGCAGCTCTCACCATGGCAAAGGTTTCGTGTTTGCCTTTCATTGCTCAGACGGGAGGGGGGGGGGGAGGGGGGGGCGCGGCGCCTTTCGGGTTGAAAAAAAAAAACCTGCTGCTGTCATTTCTAAAACCCATCTTGTGCTCGGAGCAAAATCTCTATGAAAACCATGTTGATAGAGGAAAGAGGCTTGGTCTTCTTGGAGCCCTTCATGTGGGTAGGGGGATGGGGGAGTTCCCTTTCAACCTGTCAAAACTGACACATTTATCTTTGAACTTCACTTAAAGACAACCAGCTCTTTTCTTCCTCTTGGTGCTGTCAGTGTGTGTGTGTGTGTGTGTGTGTGTGTGTGTGTGCGCGCGCGCGCGCACGTGCACACGCGTGCGGCCCATGCACACGTGTGTGCTTGCACATGTGCGTGTGCATGTGTGTGGACATGTGTGGGTTTCAGAAATGTGCATCTATACCCTAAGTAGATGAACAAAGAGAACACAGCGTGGCATCGCGAGGGTATGTTCTTCATCTCCGTGAGATAAGGGTGGCCTCATCACTCATGCCTTGTGTAGCAAAGCAAAACCACAAGTGGGTAATGAGGCCACCCCTATGGAGGGGAGATAACTTCTCTATCTGGGCTGTCACGACCTATTACACTTGCACATTGCCTATTCTTGGATGTGTCACCCAGACAGCCCTCTGGAACCTAGCACAGTTTTTATTCTTATTTTTCCATTTGGGAGGGGGATGGGGAAAGCTCCTCTTTCAGACCTCTTTTCTCATGCCAGACAAATAGGAAATGGCTGTCAGTTTTGAAGTCTCCTCACCCCCAGGTGCCATGTTGAAATGTTCAACGAGGACTGGATTCAGTTAGATTTGCTAGAACCCAATTAAAGCCGTCCCATAGATTGGAAAAGGACTCTCGAAGGCTTGGCTTGTAAACGAGCTGCTTTGTATCATTCAGCCACCCTTCCCTACCACCTAGCCAAAGGTTACCTGGGCTTGGGGACGGTAAAGGATGCCACATATTTTAGTGCCAGAGAACTTGACTTCTAGTTGCACCTGGGTCCTTTATCATCTGCAAAGTCTTCTGCCATCCCATAACCCACCCCACCCCATTTTGACCTTCTCAGTGATAAAATGAGGGGGATGGCCTCATTTCTGCAGCTCTAGATTTATAACCATGTGAATTAATATTGTTAAACATAGTTGAAAAAATAAATCACAGAAATTCTCTATGCAAAAAGTACTTTCTATTGTAATTTCACCAATTTGAACACTTTTTTTTTTTTTTTGCGAGGCAATTTGGGTTAAGTGACTTGCCCAGGGTCACACAGCTAGTAAGTGTCAAGTGTCTGAGCCTGGGTTTGAACTCAGGTCCTCCTGACTCCAGGGCCAGTGTTCTATCCACTGCGCCACCTAGCTGCCCCCAATTTGAACACTTTTAATGCTATAGTTTAGTCTGTGGCTAGGAAAAGTTGACTCTATATTTTTTAGTTTTATAACTGGAATCTCAGAATCACAATTGGGAGAGAATCCAGAGGCCTCGTGATCCCAACTGTGGCCCCCAAAGAATGTTTCCTACAACCTACCCGATAAGGGGTTACAGCCTTTTCTTACAGACCTTCAATGGTGGGGGATCTACTGTCTCCCTAGAAGGCCCATTGCACCAGGGGATAAGACTAGTTGTAAGGAAGTTTTTCCTTTTATCAGTGTTGTCT
The DNA here is from genome assembly GCF_019393635.1 of Dromiciops gliroides. Lineage (NCBI taxonomy): Eukaryota > Metazoa > Chordata > Mammalia > Microbiotheria > Microbiotheriidae > Dromiciops > Dromiciops gliroides. The sequence continues at coordinate 18,338,564 of NC_057863.1, forward strand.
TTCATTGCCTCTGAAACTTCCACACCTTGCAACAAGATCTGGCCCCTGCAGCCAGGCAGACAAAGTCCAGTCTACCTTGCACATGACAGTTTCTCAAATACTTGAGGACCACAAGTCATATACTGCTCCTCCCAAAGCCTTCTCTTTTCTGTGCTGTCAGTCAAAGCTACCAGCCAATTAGCTTGGAGCTGTGTGTGCTTGTGGATGGGATGTTCTTGGTTCCACAGGAGCTTGGTGGGACGAAGAAGGAAGCGTTGGGTCCTTTTTGTTCCTGACCTCACCTTGGCACATCAGATGATAGGGACTCTTAGAAATAGTTAGATTTTTACCTTTCTCTCTGATCATTAGATCCTGATGCTCTTTAATAAATACTTAAAAATCTAAACTCTTGCTAAAGCTTATAATTTATTGGTGACCATTCATTAGATTTTTAGAGAGTTTAGCTAGAATTTTAGCAACTTTACAGCTGGACATCCCCAGTTCCCATGACGGATCCTCATGTGGTGTGGTCTCCAATCCTCTCATCATCCTTGTTACCCTCTTCCCTGTGTGTTCATAGCAGCCTTGTTTGTAAATATGTGCCTGTACTGCAGGATGACCAAATAAATGGTTGTGCATGAGTGAAATGGAATAAATACTATATGATAAGGAAGGTCAATGAGGAAGGATATGAGGGATTTGGAGATCCATTGAAAAAACTTGTATGAAGCTATGCTAAAGGAAGGAAGATTATGAGAGCAACAATATAGATAATAAGGGAAGGGAAAGAAAGGGAATGGGTATTTATAGGCTACTTGCCAGGCCCTTTGCTGAGGACTTTATAGACATTATCCCATTTGATCTTGACAACCCTACAAAGCAGGTGCTGTCATTTACAGTTCTGGAAATTGAGGCAAACTCAGATTAAGTGACTTGCCCAGGATCACATAGATAGAATGTCTCAGGTCAACTTTGACCTCAGGTTTTCCTTCCTCTAAACTCACCTCCATCATGATCCACTGTCCTCTGTCCACCCAGATGGCTTTAAAAATGTAAACAAAATCAGTCACAGAGAAATGGTAAAACTCTGGTCAATTGCATCGGTCAACGTTGGCACCACTGAATGAACACCTCCCTCCTTTCTGTTAACAATAGATAATGTTTTTCATGGAATACTCTTTCTTTCCTTCTTTCTTTTTAAAAAAAAAATATATATATATATATATATTTTAATGAGACAATTGGGGTTAAATGATTTGCCCAGGGTCACACAGCTAGTAAGTGTTAAGTGTCTGAGGCCGGATTTGAACTCAGGTCCTCCTGAATCCAGGGCCAGTGCTCTATCCACTGCACCACCTAGCTGCCCCCTTTCTTTCTTTCTTTCTTTCTTTCTTTCTTTCTTTCTTTCTTTCTTTCTTTCTTTCTTTCTTTCTTTCTTTCTTTCTTTCTTTCGAAGGGCAATGAGGGTTAAGTGATTTGCCCAGGGTCACACAGCTAATAAGTGTCAAGTGTTTGAGGCTGTATTTGAACTCAGGGTCTCTTGAATCTAGAGCCACACTGTACCCCATAGCTGCCCACAAATACACTTTCTAAGAGAGATTTTTGGAGATTCATCCCATTGTGTAAGACACAGACAGAAAAAGATGAATTCCTGAATCAACTGTTTGCACACAGATTTGAATCTTCAAAATTAAGATCAGAATTAATGAAGAAGAACAAGGAGGAAGAAAATAAAATATAATTTAATTTTTAAAAATATTTAATCATCAATTATTTAAATAAGCTATTGAAAATCAGGCCTGGTAAGTGAAGAACAGAAATTACATGGACACTAAAATAATTTCATCCAGAAATGACCGATATAAATTGCCAAAAGGAGACCCAAAAGTCTACAAAGCATCTAAGTCATATGTGTGTGTGAGTGTATATATGAAGAAACTGAATTACTTGCCTAATGAAAAGATATGGCTGCTAAAGGCAAGACCATATTAAAACAGAAAGTTGCTTATAAAACTTATGAAGAATGATAATAGACAGTAATAAGCAGAATCATCTCATAAAGCCATAAGAATTGGTGAAGAGGGGAGAGAGGGAAAGAGGGAAAGAGATTGGAACAGAAAAATATAAACAAAAATGTTTAACCTGAAAAAAAAGAAGGTGGGGGAAGGGTGTGCTGGGAAGAGTACAGGATGTATATAGGTATCTATATACATATACATAAATATATATGTTGTGCATATATGAGTTATTTAGGTCTTATTTATATAGTAATTATATTTAAACAAATTTGTCGTATATGTTATTTATTTATAAAACAGTTATTTACCTGGATGAAAAGGGGAAAAAAAAGAAAACTACCTGTTTATTTAAAAAAAAGGAAGAGGAAGGATTTAAAATACCAAGTTATATGTACTAGAATATATCTATGTATATCTAAATGTAATAACGTAGAAAAATACATTATATATGTCATAGGTGTCTATAAATATATCTCTGTTTGCTATATGTATAAAATTCAATTATATATCACAAATAAAAAAAAGAATTGTTGAAGAGTAAAATCATTTTAAATAAAGCTTGACAAAATAATCCCAGCTAAGTGAAATAAGGCCAAGGGCATTCAAGGATGAAAACTGAAAGAGGATTACCTCAGTTCCCTCTTCTGTATAAATGGGAATAATAATAGCACGTACCTCTTAGGAGGCTGTGAAGATAAAATGAGGTATTTTTTAAAGCACTCAACAAACCTTAAAGTGCTATATAAATATATTTTTTCTTCTTCTCCTTCTCCCCCTCCTCCCCCTTCCCTCCTCCCCCTGCTTCCCCTGCTCCCCCTGCTCCTCCTCCCCCTCCTCTCCCTGCTCCCCCTGCTCCCCCTGCTCCCCCTGCTCCCCCTCCTCTCCCTGCTCCCCCTGCTCCCCCTGCTCCCCCTGCTCCTTCTCCTCCTCCTCCCTGTTAGCTATATGCTCATGCTACAGTCGTTGAGGTGCTTATAGAGAAGGCCGAAATGAGCAAAGGTGGGAATACTTCTGTAAAGAGAACAAAGATGGGAAAAGCAACCGATTTGTCCCAACTATATATAGAAGAGATCCATTCTTGTGGCAATAGAATTTTGAGGGTATTGAAAGACTGGTATGTGTGGTTATCTGAAGGAGGAAAAACTATAAAGATATAAAAAAGTCTCTTACCCTATTAGTACCAGGGTGGAGGAAACTCTTAGGGAATTTCAGTAACAACCAACCACTATACCTACTTTTCCATCTATACAAAAATATTTATGAGAGTCATCTGTACACAGATTGATGGGATCCTCAATAGGGGAATGAGCAGGGAACAAAGTGGCTTTCACAACTGATATTCAACAATAGACATTGTCTTTATCACCCTCCAATTAACTGAAAGATAGAGAGAATACGAGAGTTGATTATTTTTTTAACATTTGATTAGGAGCAGCTAGGGGGCGCAGTGGATAAAGCACTGGCCCTGGATTCAGGAGGACCTGAGTTCAAATCCAGCCTCAGACACTTGACACTTACTAGTTGTGTGACCCTGGGCAAGCCGTTTAACCCTCATTGCCCTGCAAAAAATATATAAAAAAAATAAATTTAAAAAGAAAAAGTATTTGATTAGGTAGAACCAAACTCTGACAGGCCTTTTTAAAACCAGCTGCCTCCTGTTCTTACAGCAAGACCATTCAGGATATTCCTTGGAAGATACAAAAATAGAAATAACCCTTTACAATGATCACAAGCATCAAGTGAGGCATAAAACAGGTGTATGGATGCTTACCCAAAGTATTTGACACCAGACTGGATGCTTTCAAGTAGAGTCCAGGTCAAGCATGGTGAAGTCCTCCTAATGCCATTGGCTGATGACTTTGTGAGAATTATATCAAGCCCCAAGACACTTCAGAGCCTCTTGGAAAAGATATGTAATCACTCAAAGGAGTTTGGTGAGTCCATTCACATGGGGAAAGACCAAGTGGGTGAAGCAAGTCTACGGCTAGGATTATCTGGGTGATACCAAGACAAGGAGATCACAGATACTTTTGAGTATCTGTCTGGCACATGGATTTCAAAGGAAGCTGGCAAACTGTAGAGGCTTAGAAGCTGGACAGAAGAGAAGGGCCACGCACAGCAATGGATTCAGTTCGCTAGAGAAAAGGCTTCCATGTCCTATATTTGATGTTTTGTTAGCCTGAGTGTTTACACTAGAGCTGAGGGATGTGTGTGTGTGTGTGTGTGTGTGTGTGTGTGTGTGTGTGTACCTAGATTATGGACCAAATTCTCATGCTCCCATGTGAAAATTGGGGGGGGGTGACATAAACTAGGAATATTTTTTGAGAAGCCCTCAAGATTGAACCCAATATGTGGGAGTCTAGTGTTTTGATGATGGGCCACAGATCATAAATATATGCAGGTTTTATTCGCTTCTACTTGCTGAGAAGTAAGCATGCCTGACATAGCTTTAGTCAAGTAACCCTGAAACATGACAGACAATCTCAAGTCCATTATAGCTCTAAATATCTCTCGCTTGTCTGTAGGATGCAGCACAAACTCTTATCTCTCCATCGTGTAGCCTTTTACAGACTGGCCCTAATCGACCTAATCTCCCTTTTTCACTCTTATTTCCTATTACTTCCCACCATACAGTCCTTGTTCTAAGCCAATAGAATCTCCTTACCCATCATCTCCCCTTGACATGCCGCACCTGCCTCTGTAGCCAGGCCTGGCATTCACTTCCCCTCCTCTCTGCCCTTCAGAATTCTTCCCTTCCTACAAGGTAGAGGGTGGGGATCCCCTCCTTCAGGAAGGCTAAAGCTAGAAGCAAATATTCTCTTGTTGGAATCTCCTAGATTCTCCTGAATCTCTCCTTTGCTCCTCAAACATTCCTTATTTGTGGATGCTATCTCCTGCCCAGTAAAGTGTAAGCTCTATCAGGGCAAGGAAGGACTCAATGATGTTTAGTTTCTACCCTTTGGATCTGTAACACAGAGCACAGAGCCTTCTCCATCACAGGCACAGAGCCATCTTTTGTTGAATGGAATTTCCAATTACATGAACTGCTTACTTAAACACGCTCTTCCCTCGCTGAGCCAGGCCGTGCATGACCATCCTCTCGTTCACAAGAGTACAGACGTACCCGTGTGATACTGCCCAAGCCGCTGGTTTTAATAGGTGGCACAACATAGAAATACAAGAAACAGAATCACAGAGCCTCGGGTTAGAAGGGATCTCCCATCTCATCCAGGTCAACCCACGCCTGAAGCAAAGCTCACCCGAACGCAGTGAAATCCCGGAGAGCTGGCAACAATCCAGGCTGACGCTCGGGCCCCAGTGGGGTTTATTGCCATCCATGTCAAACTATGTGAAACTATGTGCTATGATCCTATAACTTATTAGCTGCACATAAGTATAGATAGACAGCATGGTACGGTGGTTTTGGTGGAGCCAGGAAAACCTAGGTTCAAATTCTGCCTCTGACCCTCACTAGCAGTGTGTCAATCAACCATTAATTAACCATCAATTAAACAAATAATTATTTTATTTTATTTTTTTGGTGAGGCAATTGGGGTTAAGTGACTTGCCCAGGGTCACACAGCTAGTAAACAAATAATTATTAACCAGTTAATTAACCATTCCCAATCTCAATTTCCTCATCTGACAAATGGGAATAATAATAACACCTGTCTTACAGGTTGTGGTGAGGATCCGCTTTGCAAACCTTCATTATTATCTAAATGCCAGCTCTCCTCTTTCTTTTTCAGACTGCAGGTTTTTCTCCCCTTTAATCATACTCCCTGGATTTTCTTCCACTCTTTTTACCTCCGTCTCTCTCAGCTATGTTTCAAACCAGCTATTGACACCCATGGGTGACACGCAGGGTCAAAAAGGACAGAGGCTGTGGCCTAGAAAACGCAAATGACCATTCCTAGACCACCGCCCCCACCTCATCAGTGTCAGACAACGGTAGTATTTTCTCTGGAGGAGGGCGGTCCAGTCTCTGTTTGCTTAGCCCCAACGCCATGTGACTGAAATACTTAGAACACATGCAACTGATTAGCGTTAAACACCCTCCTTGCCACATCCATCTTCCCAAACTTCAATTGCAGCCAGCCCCAACAACTGAGGAGAGTACCGGAGCAAACAAAATTGTTTTCCTTAAGTGCAGGCTGGTTGACCACCACAGTGTGGTTGGTTTATTTATTTATTTATTTATTTATTTTAAGAAGCATTAACTCAAAAGCGACAGGAAATTGTGTTTGTTCTTAGCTGATCCTGTCATCTTTTTTTTTTTTTTTTTTTTTGCTTCTTTTGCTTCAGACAGTAAGGCTCTCTGCAATACGGATCAATTTGAGGAAAGAAATATAGTATGTTCATCTTTTACATGAGAAAATGCCAAATCAGAATGTGAATCCAGAGGAAAGCAAGCAGTATGGATTTTAATGGAGCTACTTTCAGAGAGTTTGGGGAAGTCATTTCTTTTTTTTTTCCCACTTTTTGTAACAAGGGTAGCTACAGGAACCAGCTCTCAGGAACACGGTCCTACAAATCTATTCTATGGAGCTCAAGAAAAGTCAGCTAACATTTGCCTTTGTTTGGATCTCCAGTGTTGGCACACAGAAGGTGCTTCATAAATGCTTACCAACCAACTAACTAAACACATCCGATACATTTATCTACAAAATAACTGAAGACCAAAAGTTCCGAAGCCTTAATAGCACTATACAAATACTAACTACTATCATCATTAAGACCATCGGCAAATCCTTTCACCAACTTTTCCATCATTTGTTTTAAATGAAAATAAAATCCCAGAGAAAGAAAAAATAAAGTCGGTTCTTCAGGAAAATATACTTATAATTGCAGCTATTACTGAAAACCACACCGATTTAGAAGATTTATAGGGATCCAAACATCCCAATATATGAACCGGGCTATGAGGTTTATGTTTGATTTTTTTTCTTTAGAAAACAGAATTCAATAACAGTTTTCCTACTTAGTTATGGCAACCCATTTAATATGTTTCTGAAATGTTATCTCATGCATCCTATCATTCATTCAATGAACATTTATTAAGCACCAAATACACCCAAAGCACTTCTCTAAGTGCTGGGGGCAGAAAGACAAATATGCATCAGGTCTTGCCATCAAGGACAAAAGACACATACACAGGTAAGTCAGTACAAAATATATAGAAAGTAAATACATGAAATACAAAAGAACTTTAGAGGATGAGAAGAAGTCATTGTGTTATTGACCACTTTTTTTTTTTTCAGGGCAATGGGGGTTAAGTGATTTGCCCAGCATCACATAGCTAGTAAGCGTCAAATGTCTGAAGCTAGATTTGAACTCAGGGACCACCTTTTTAAAACTGTTCAACAGAGAGATGCTGTGTAGGGCATTCACTAAAGAGAAGCTTGGAGATGAAGCTCTTAGCTGGATTTACAGTGTACTATTCTCTCCCAACACAGACTACTTCTAGGTTCCTACTTATCTGATCTGGCTTTCAGTCCATTTTAGAGTTACTAGATTACTTTAGGGCAGGAGAAGGGATGGAGTTATGCCCCTAAAAACTTTACTAGTGGGGGCAGCTAGGTGGCACAATGGATAAAGCACCAGCCCTGGATTCAGGAGGACCTGAGTTCAAATCCAGCCTCAGACACTTGATACTTACTTACTAGCTGTGTGACCCTGGGCAAGTCACTTAACCCTCATCACCCTGCAAAAAAAAAAAAACAAAAAAACCCTTTACTAGTGACAAGATCTGTGGACTTGGGTTTGAATTCTAGTTCTGCTACTGCCTCTAAGACTTTGGATAAGTCATTTTGCTTTTCAAGGACTTAATTTCTTCATCTGTATTTATTATTATTATTATTATTATTTTGCAGGGCAATGAGGGTTAAGTGACTTGTCCAGGGTCACACAGCTAGTAAGTGTCAAGTGTCTGAGGCCGGATTTGAACTCAGGTCCTCCTGAATCCAAGGCCGGTGCTTTATCCACTGCACCACCTACCTGCCCCTTCGTCTGTATTTTTTAAATGGCATATCAGATATCCTTTAAGGTCCCTTTTGGGTCTATATCTCTGATACTATGATTTCTACAGGCATCACTCCTGATATTTAAGAAGAAGGAACATAAGAACAAATCCTAAATTTTTTAACTGGAAGAGTGCTTAATAACAACCATTTACTCCAAATCCCTTATTTTACAGATAAGAAAGTTGAATCCTAAAGAAATGACTTGCCTAGGGTCATTTTTCTTGTTACAGACAGAGATGAGACTAGAACCAAAGTACTGTTGCTTCTGCTCTTGAAATCACCACACTGAAACTACATCAATATTACCTCAAAAAATCAGCCTCCCCTCTCAGATCTAGGGATGACAATATCTCTAAGACACATCTTTAACTTGATTTGATTAAGTCAGTCTGAATATAACAGTCCAGTCTGTTTATCTTTTAAGCCCTTTATAACCTGGTCCCATTTTACCTTTCCAGTCTTCTTATTTTTGGTTGTTTTTGTTTGTTTGGTTTTGGTTTTGTTTTGTTTTGTTTTGTTTTTGTTTTTCGGGTCAATGAGGGTTAAGTGACTTACCTAGGGTCACACGTCTAGTAAGTGTCAAGTGTCTCAGGTCTGCATGAATCCAGGGCTGATGCTTTATCCACTGCACCACCCAGGTGCCCCTCTGTCTTCTTATACATCACTACCCTTCACATAATACAGAAAAGGAGAATATGTTAAGGTCTTTTCTTTTCATTTGTCCTTCCAATTACACATATTGACGTGAAAAATTAAGGTTTTTTTTTCTTATTGAAAGCCAATGAATAAGACCTTCAAAACCAAATAATATCAAAATTTAAGTTTAGATATACTGGCATCATATTTTCCTGTAGATGTTTTGTTTTGTTTTTTTAAAAGAGCATCAGTGAATCTTTAGCATCTGGTAATTCCTAAACAACAGGAGCTAGAAGCTGAATGATTTTAAATTGAAATATTCATTGAGTGTGAATCAACTATCCCAAGGGGACAATTTTAAGATGTCCTTAGCTGTGTTCATAGTTATATTTTGTCTTACCCAAAGCAGTAAGTTGGCATCCTAGCCCTTTACCCTTTTCTCACAGTTCTGACCCATAGATCCATGAGGAAAAGTTGGAAGATTCCATGTTGCACACCTCCATGTTCAGACCCTTCTTCTCTAAGGAGGAAATAGATTATCTAAGGCAGGTATCTCCAAAGTGAGGGTCTCCTGGAAAAAAAATGGTATGACCTCCCCCAAGGCCAGTGTGATCAACCCATTGGAAGATAGGAAGATGAATCACATCCTTCCCACAGTAGACAATCATGGAGGTAATCTCCAATGTAAGCACTCCTTTCTTTCACCTATTACAGTCCATAACTCCCCCACTGTACCATCTCTTACTGATGTGTAAGCTCCTAACTTTCCCCTTTCTGAACTCAAAAATCAGCCCCTAACTGATGTGGTTACCCCACCCTCCCTGGCAGCAGCTGTGTAAGTACCATTGCCCCTGACAGCAGCATACCAGGAGAACAATATATACTGATATCTATATACCTATATCTATCTATATATCTACATCTATGTCTACGTCTATGTCGATGTCAACGTCGACGTCTATATCCATGTCCATGTCCACGTCTACATCTATATCCATGTCCATGTCCACGTCTACGTCTATATCCATGTCCATGTCCACGTCTACGTCTGTCTATGTCTATGTCTATGTCTATGTCTATGTCTATATCTGTCCATGTCTATGTCTATATCTGTCCATGTCTATGTCTATGTCTATGTCTGTCCATGTCTATGTCTATGTCTATGTCTGTCCATGTCCATGTCCATGTCCATGTCCATGTCCATGTCCATGTCCATGTCCATGTCCATGTCCATGTCCATGTCCATGTCCATGTCCATGTCTATATCTGTCCATGTCTATGTCTATGTCTATATCCACATCTGTCCATGTCCATGTCCATGTCTCTGTGTCTATGTCCATGTCCATGTCCATGTCTATATCTATATCTGTCCATGACCATGTCCATGTCCATGTCCATGTCTATATCTATATCTGTCCATGACCATGTCCATGTCTATGTCTATATCTCTATCTGTCCATGTCTATGTCTATGTCTATGTCTATATCTGTCCATGTCTATGTCTATATCTGTCCATGTCTATGTCTATGTCTATGTCTGTCCATGTCTATGTCTATGTCTATGTCTATGTCTATGTCTATGTCTATGTCTATGTCTATGTCTATGTCTATGTCTATGTCTATGTCTATGTCTATGTCTATGTCTATGTCTGTCCATGTCCATGTCCATGTCCATGTCCATGTCCATGTCCATGTCCATGTCCATGTCCATGTCCATGTCTATATCTGTCCATGTCTATGTCTATGTCTATATCTACATCTGTCCATGTCCATGTCCATGTCTCTGTGTCTATGTCCATGTCCATGTCCATGTCTATATCTGTCCATGTCTATGTCTATGTCTATATCTACATCTGTCCATGTCCATGTCCATGTCTCTGTGTCTATGTCCATGTCCATGTCCATGTCTATATCTATATCTGTCCATGACCATGTCCATGTCTATGTCTATATCTCTATCTGTCCATGTCTATGTCTATGTCTATGTCTATGTCTATGTCTATGTCTATGTCTATGTCTATGTCTATGTCTATGTCTATGTCTATGTCTATGTCTATGTCTATGTCTATGTCTATATCTGTCCATGTCTATGTCTATGTCTATATCCATGTCTATATCTATATCTGTCCATGTCTATGTCTGTCTATGTCTATGTCTATGTCTATGTCTATGTCTATGTCTATATCTATATCCATGTCTACATCTATGTCTACATCTGTCTATGTCTATGTCTATATCCGTGTCTATATCTATATCTGTCCATGTCCATGTCCATGTCCATATCTATATCTATATCCATGCCTATGCCTATGCCTATGCCTATGCCTATGTCTATATCTATATCCATGTCTATATCTATAGCTATGCCTATGCCTATGCCTATGCCCATGCCCATGTCCATGTCCATATCTATATCTATATCCATGTCTATAGCTATGTCTATGTCTATGTCTATATCCATGTCTATGTCTATATCCATGTCTATATCTATATCTGTCCATGTCTATGTCTATGTCTATGTCTATGTCTATGTCTATGTCTATGTCTATGTCTATGTCTATATCTGTCCATGTCTATGTCTATGTCTATATCCATGTCTATATCTATACCTGTCCATGTCTATGTCTATGTCTATGTCTATGTCTATGTCTATGTCTATGTCTATGTCTATGTCTATGTCTATGTCTATGTCTATGTCTATGTCTATGTCTATGTCTATGTCTATGTCTATGTCTATGTCTATATCCATGATCAAATGAGCATGGAGATCCATTCATGGTTGTGACAAGATGGAACTGAGAAGACCTGGATGTGGGAGTTCAGGCTTTGAGGCCAAAGAGGAAACCTGAGAGCCAGGGTTAGAACTTCATGGGGTATAAGAGTGGTCTGGGGGGCAGCTAGATGGCACAGTGGATAGAGCACCGGCCCTGGATTCAGGAGTACCTGGGTTCAAATCCGGCCTCAGACACTTAACACTTACTAGCTGTGTGACCTTGGGCAAGTCACTTAACCCCAATTGCCTCAAAAAAAAAAAAAAGAAAAAAAAAAGAGTGGTCTGGAGGATGACAGTTGTCTGGACTGAATGCAGGGAACTTTTAAGGAAAAGTCAAACTGTGCCCTCCCTGTTATCAGTGCCCCCATCACCTATGGTTTTACCCTCCAATTATAGAAAAAAAATCAATTTTGAACATTGCAAAATAAGCAAACAGATAGATGGACAGATGGATGAATGAGTGAAAAGCCAGTCATTTCTTCATGAGACTTAAGGAAACCAATAGAAACTATTTTTCTTTTCTGCATATCATTTATAAGAAAAGCAGCAAAGCCTGACTCCACAACCACCAGACCTTTAACTTTTTCATAAATGCTTGATTTAGGTGGGGGGTGGGGAGAGCCATGCAAAACAAAATCTCATATTACAGGCCTAATGGCAGATGTGGGTGGCATTCTGTAGAGCTAGTTTTTCCAAATTACTGACATCCTAAAGGCTTTGACAGAATAAAGACCTTAGAACGATGTGAACCACTGGTGTTTGTAACCTCCTTCTGGTCTCACAAGGGTGGCTGAGTGTGAATTAGTGGGAGGCTTTGGGAAACAGCCCCTGTGGTCTTTTATCTCTTGAGGAAAATTAAGCATATTGCCGTGGCCTTACCCCACCCCCACCTCCATACAACGAGAGTTTGGCCAGCACTTAACATCTTACTTTTCAGCTACAAAAGGGAACTCATACCATTATAGATTAAGAGCTAAAATGGACCTTAGAGGACATCCAGGCCAACTCTATCATATTAAAGATGAGCAAACTGAGGCTGACTTAGTAAATCATCCAGGGTTACACACTAGTATGGGTCTGAAGCAGGATTTATACTCAAATTGTCGGGATTCCAAGCCCAGTGCCCACACCATGCTCCAACAAAGGAAAATTATCCCTGATTTTGTACTTGAGTGTGAACCACCTATTACCAGCACCTAGCATGGTACCTGGCACACAGTAGGCACTTGATAAAAGCTTGTTCATTGATTGATTGATGGATTGACACTTCTTTCTATCTGGAGTCAGCAAATTTGGTCTTCCCCCTCCCCCCCCCGAGGCACTTACCGCATATGATTATGTATTGAAGTTGTGTGTGTTTATGTGTGTGTGTGTCTATGTGTATGTGTATGTCTCTGTGTGTGTGAGGACAGGGATTGGGGGGAGGGAATCCCAACTTTGAATCTATCCCGGGAAGCTCTATGGCTCACCCAGTTCTCACAACACAGCACAGCTCATTGAACCTATTTATATTCTCAATCATTTGAAAGTGTTCATTTTAGCTGCCAGATTACTTGGCATTTGAACTCATGTGTTTATTTATATTCTTAAATTACACCTGGCAGAAATAGCTTCTGTACTATTTGACAGGTTTGGGTAACTTTAAGCATTTACTTTTTTTTTTATAATTGGATTAAGCCCATGAGGGAGGAAATAGGATGGATGTCTTTAAATTAGAAATGAAACTTTTCAGAACAATTAGCATGTGCTACATAAATCGTTAGCCTTGGACAGAATAGGAATTGATTGGATCTGTGATATCATCTGTAGCACATGGTCTATGTTATATTGGAAGGAAAAGAAATTATATGAGTCCATCTAAATTTGAATCTAAATATTATTTGGTTTTGAAGGTTTTATTGATTGGCTTTCAATACTTTCCCAATCCCCAGCTATACCAGGAGGCTTGGTGCCCAAAAGTCAGCTGCCCCTTTTCAACCACCTTAGGACAATAGGGATAGTGCCGAGGAGCTAGATTTGGGCAGAGGGGGACCAGTCTTTCTAAGCCCCCTCCCCTATGATTGTCAGTAGCTATCAGTCATCTGCATTTAATGGACTTTTAGAACGATTTACTAAGAAATAGAAATATTTGGAAATTTTAGAAATGTTTAGAAATTATATTGCTAAGAAATAGAAATATTTACTAAATACAGTAAGATCAGTTGAAATAAAATATCCCCTATAAGCCTGTGACACATCATCCCAGACATATGTGCAGAGTCCAAGAGAAAACAGGCTCAAGCAGAAAAAATACATGTGGCAAAGGAGTGACTTGCAGCTCCTGGAAGTCCTTTGGCCAGAGTCCTCCAGGTGGCCCCCTTAGGAATGATGAAGTTTCTTCACTGGGAAGTTCCTCATGTAGTCATAAGAGAGTGGCCTAGGACGGTGGTATCAAAGTTGCACAGAAACAGATCCCTGCAGTTGCATTTTTACCTAAAACCCCCACAAATTAACATTATCTATGTTGTATTATAATTGTATTTGTTAACCACTTCCCAGTTGCATTTAAATCTGGTGTTAGCCACATTCCCAAATGCATGTGGCCCACGAGTTTGACATCTCTGACTGAGATACTAAGTGACCTTCTGAGGGACACATAGACAATCTGTGTCAGAGGCAGGACTGGAAGTCAAGGCCCCTTGATGCCAAGCCTGCACCACTCTGGCAATCTAGTGGTCTATAGACCCCTCATCCAAATAATGTCTTTAAATAATTGTAGGAAATGCTAAATTTCAGTTTGCACATAAATTTCAGTCATGTATGAATATTCATAACCACATTTGGGGTTTTCTTGACAGAGATACTGGAGCAGTTTGCCATTTCATCCTCCAGTTCATTTTACAGATGAAGGAACTGAGGTAAAGTAAAATGACTTGCCCAGGGTTACGCAGCTAGTAAGTATCTGAAGCCAAATTTGAACTCAGGAAGAGGAGTCTTCTTGATTCCAAGCCAAGTGCTCTATCCTCTGCACCACCTAGGTGGCCCTAAAATTTCGGTTAGGGGTTAGTGAAAATAAAGATGCCACTTCTTTCCCCTTCCAACTTCATGGATCTCTTGAAATCTATTCACAGACTCCAATTCCCTCATTTTTCAAATAACAAAGTTGCGGTCCAGGTTTAAGCTTCTTGCCCAAGGTTACACAGCTGGTAAGTGATAGAGGAAGGATTTGAACACAGACCCTCTGACTCTGGAACTTAAAGTATGATTTGATGTTAACAATTATCCCTCTGGCCAGAGCATTATTTGTGCTCCCATCCCAAGCTCAAGAACTGGGAGCAGAAATGCCCCTTATCATACTCTATAAATCTTGTTCCCAGTGAAGACTCGGTCCTAGTCACAGATGTTGAGCCTAGATGCCAACAGCTGCGCTGACATCAACCCGTTAGCACTGTAGTAAATGGTCTTCATCATTTGCTCTAGCCAAAAACAAATCATTACCTGGTGGCCAAACATCTGACAATGAACTTCTCTAAATGTAACTGTCTCCTTCTTGGACAAGAGAGAAAGTCCTTTCCTTAGGACCCATCAGATTGTATTCTTCCATGGAATAGCCCCCCCAGCAAGAGCCCTAAGGCTCTTCCTCAAGTCTGGAGGCATTGGTGACACATTGGACTGGGGGCAAGGCTGGTCCTCCACAGACAGACAGATGGTCTTGGACCCTGTGGTTTGACCAGCTCATGTCAGTGTAAGCCATGAAGATATGTTAGCTTGTTACATTAAAGCTACTCTCCTTTATAAAATCATGCAGTCAACACAACTCTCTACATCAGCTCAGCTCACAACCATAAGTCATCCAGCACTGTCTCTTCTCGGAGGTTATAATAAAGCCAGCAGCTCCTGCTTGAAGCCACAGACTGAAGCCCAAGGGATTAGAAGCTCAGCCTTGAAGAAATGGAAAACGCAGCTGGAAAAATCTGCCTTTTCCAGCTGAATCCTCTATTTCTTCTTTGACCTGGATTCAGCTGCTAGACTTTCACATTCTGAGGGATCTCAGATTTCATCCATAGGATTACTGCCTCCAGTGGTGCAAAGAGCAGCCAATCTGTGCCTGCTTATGTCATGTGAGGCAAATGCCTATGAATGGTGTCCAACAACCCTCTGGGGACCTTGCTCCAGATTGCTTGGCACTGCACAGGCGCCAATGGACTTTGCTGCCTGCTTACCCGTTATTCTTCCATTCTCCCTACATGACAAGTCCACTTTTTTCTAACCATACGTCTCTCCAGCGGCATCATTTGTGCCACTTCTACCACACAATCTTTTTTGGAAATGTGTTACAGCCTTACTTAATCTCTCTGACACAGTTTCCTCAACTGTAAAAATGGAGATGATAATAACAGTAGATGGAAAGCTTTCCTCAGACCAGAAAGGCCTGGGTTCAAGTCTGACCTCTGACACACACGGGCTGTGTTTCCCTGGAATTCACTTCACCACTCAGTGTCCCAGGAAAGTCAAATTAATGATTTCAGAGAAGATGCTAATGTAGAGGGAGTTTCCTCACCAGGAGTTTGCAACACCAGTGAAATCATTGGTTCCCTCATAAGGCTGTTGTGAAGATAAGATGAGATCATGTATGCAAAGCAATTTCTCAACCTGCCAGAGCTTTGTGATTTGCATAATTATTATTACTATTCATACCTGTACCGGCTATTGCCCTCTGGGCAAACCTTGACTTAAATTCTTCAGAGATTCTCCTACATCATCACTCATGGGCTTACAGAACATCCTTTAAAATTCTGCTAAAGTTTACTTGGCATGCAGAATCCAAAGCCTCTCTATACCCCTGAGCAACATCAGCCCCTTCAGTTGGGGCCCCCAGCTCCCATTTTCACCCTGGGTTGGAGCCTTCTTCAGGGAGCCCAATTACTGTATGGAAGCAACAGGTTAGAAAACAAAGGACAGTGGGAAGGGTGAGGGTGCTGGATACTAAGGCAGTAGACATGGGTTCAAATAGTGCCTCTGCTACTATCACCTGTGTTGACTTGAGCAAGTCACTTCCCCTCAGCCTCAGTTTCCTTATCTGTAAAATGAAATGATTAGAAACGATAATCTCTAAATTATTTTCAATATCCAAAACTATGATACTGCTAGGAATAACTTACTCCTAGTAGACCAGCCTGGACCCTAAGTACACTGCTACTAATCATTTAGGGTCATGATTTAACTGTATATGCATTCATAAGCTTATATTTACATGAGCATGCATATCACATGCATATATACAACACATATAAAAATAGAATTATTATATAATTGATTGTTATTATGATATATTTATATTATTGTATATGTGTATAATAATCATGATTGTTTATGATATATAACTATTTATCTATACATATATATTCTTATATACATAAATGTACACGTTTATTCATATACATATGTATGTGTGTGTAGATGACTGTTCCCTTTCAAATATATATTATATATATACATACATATATACATTTGTGTGTGTGTGTGTGTGTGTGTGTGTGTGTAAGGCAGTATCCACCTAGGCAATAGAGAGAGGACCAGCCTTGGCATTAGGAAGCTCAGGATTCAATGCTAGTTGTATAGCCATGGTCCAGTTACCTCCAACAACTCTCTTAGTCGATCATTTATAGACTAGTTGTTGATCTTCATTTCCATTTTGAATGAGAACTGTGGTTTTATCCATTTTGAAAACGAATGATATGGAAATTCCATCTTTGTCCACTTCAACAGCTCATCTTCTGTAATTTATAATCTTAGTTTCTTGGAAACACTGAGAGACCAAGTAAGACACCTGAGCTAGCACATTTCTAAGGAAGAACTTAAACCCCAATATTCCTGATTTCAGGACCGAATGATCTTTCTTCTATGCTGCCGTTCCAGATGGGACTATTATCAGGATATATCATATTATGTGGTATGTTGTATTATTATATATTACTATTATGTTATGTTATATACCATTCTAAGCACATGGCAAAAAATCAGATTATTTAAGAGATACAATGTTTAGAAGATAGTCCTAATTGAGGAACAAATTAAGTTAGATCGTTAAGTCCTATGGATATATGTGTGTGTGATTACACATATGTACAAATACATATATACAAACACACATATGCACACACAATGCCCCCAAGAGAGAAGATAAATGTCAAAAGAAAGCCATGCAAAGCTAAGATTGTATCCATAAACATGCAATTTGTCAGTAAAGTATAGATATGCTGACCTCGCCATCATTAGCCATAGACCCTGAATCAGTGGTGCTGTCTAGAGTATATCATTATTAAGCATTACGAAATAGTAATTAACCTATTATGTCCACATCATTCAGAAGTTAAAACAAGGTAAACAAGCTGTCAGGTTTCAAAGAATCCCACCTAGGAGAGCTGGTGCTATTCAAAGTCTACACCCGGCTCTCCTACAGGTGGCGCTGTGGAGCTGAATTCATTCGGATTGACTCATGATTCTGTTCAGTCCATGAAAAATCTTTGGCAAAAACTGTAGTGAAAACAGTCAAGTCAGTTTCATGAGCCTGGACGTTTAGTCTCTGGGAAGTCTACACATGTATAAAGAATCGCGGGTTATTTTTTTAAGTAATTGATGTCATTTTTATAGATGTTAACACAAAGGGCACTCATCCCTGCGTCTGACTTCGGACATTAGCCTGCAGATGGCTTTTCCTATTAAATCATTTATTCCCCATATCCTGAAAGATACTTGTTTCTTTATGGATTTTTTCGCATTGATCATATTCAGAGATTTGATTATATTGAGATTGGTTTAAAGAGGGCAGGAATTATTCCTTTTGCTCCTTTCCTCTCCAGAGATTGGGGGTTGGGGTGAAGTGGGGAGAAAAGGGCTATTTGCTCTATTTAGGGATAATAGTTTCCATAGTTCTTGGTCCTCTTGCTGTCTATGGCTCCTAGTTCAATCATTCAATTAGTCAATCGCTCAATAAACCGTCAAGCATTGACTAAGCAAGTGCCACATGCCAGATACTGTGTCACTAATTGTTAGGACTTTCCCCTCCCCCATCCACCTCTAAATTACTTTGTACTGTGTTGTCTTTCTGTATTTTACTCAATGTATACATGTATTTCTTATAGTATCTAAGCTTCTTGAGGGCAGGAATGATTATTATTGTTTTTTTATCCCATGCCCCTAGTGCCTTTACAAATGTCCATTAGGGGCAGCTAGGTGGCACAGTGGACAGAGCACCAGCCCTGGAGTCAGGAGGACCTGAGTTCAAATCTGGCTTCATATACTTGACACTTACTAGATGTGTGAACCTGGGCAAGTCACTTAACCCCAATTGCCTCACCCCCTCAAAAAGTGTCCATTAAACTGGATAGGATCAATATATCCAGAATAAATAAATACCAGGTTGAGGGTGACAGTCTCAGTGATCTTAGCTGTGAAAACATTTCAATTCAATTCTCTGGCATTTGGGATGGACAATAGAGGTCTGGGCATTGCAGATGGAGCATTTAGATAAATGGGATCCCAGAGCCCTTTGAGTGTTGGAGGGATGTATGCCACACCCTCTGCTAGGGGCTGGGGATGAAGAATAGTTTGTCCCATTGAGGTGTTCACCTTCTATTGGGACAAGAATAAAGAAGTGAATTTAGGGGCAGCTAGGTGGCGCAGTGAATAGAGCACCGGCCCTGGAGTCAGGAGTACCTGAGTTCAAATCCGGCCTCAGACACTTAACACTTACTAGCTGTGTGACCCTGGGCAAGTCACTTAACCCCAATTGCCTCACTTAAAAAAAAAAAAAGAAGTGAATTTAGCTTTTGGGAAATGTACAATCTTAGAGTCCTGTCGGGTAAGAGAATGAACCCCAAATCTGGATCTGGGTTGGAATCCTGACTACTCAGCTCTACCTGTGTGACCTTAAACAAGTCATTTCACTCTCTAGGTCTCAATTGACAAAATCTGCAAATAATAATAATAATGACAATAATGATTAGCATGTATATATACTTTAAGATTTTCAAATCACTTTACTTATAGTATCTCACTAATCCTAATGAGCAAATGATATAATATAAATAAATGAATCAAATATTAAATAAAAAAGTAAAAAATAAATTTTATTTTATTTGAGTATTAGATCAAATGCTTTTAAAGTGCTTAGCCCAATGCCCCAGAGTACTACATGAATGCTGATTTCCTTTCCCCTCTACTGCCCCCAATCTGACCCTCACAATAACCCTGTGAGGTAGGTGCTATTATATACCCCACTTTGCAGATGAGAAAAATGAAAGTGAGAAAAGTGAAGTGACTTAGCCATAGTCACACAGCTATGGAATATCTGAGGCTGGACTGGGACTTGTTCTTACTGACACAAGGTCTAGCTCCTTGTCCTACTTAACCTTATCAGGTTGGATTCATTTGTTTAGAGGGGAGAATGCAGGATGGGTCTGGACCTATGATTTCATCGAGGGAAGACCTTTTCAATCTTGCGATAATACCTCCTCTCGAAGGGACCTTCAAAGCCAAGTATTCCAACTCCTTAATTTTACAGATGAAGAAACTAATGTGTGGAGAGTTAGAAGGACTTGTCCGAGACCACACAGGTATTAAGACTGAATCAGAAGTAGAAGGGACTTTACTCAAACAATAAGCATTTATTAAGTACTTACTATGATTAAAGTACTGAGCTAAGCACTGGAAATATAGAGAAAGGAAAAACAGTGCCTATCCTCAAAGAGCTTACACTCTAACCAGGAAGAAATGTATAATAGATGTGTGTATATGTATGTACCCATACATGTGTGTGCAAGATATCTACAAGAGGAGGGGAACTGGGAAAAGCCCTCTGCTCAGGGTAACATTTGAAGTGGGTCTTGAAGGAAGCTGGGCAAGGAGGGCAAGTATTCCAACATGGAGGTCTATGAAGCGTTGTGTTTGAGGAATAGCAAGTAAGTTGCTGCTGACCTCTGGCGAGGTGACGTGATTTTCCCATGGTCACACTTGAACCTGGACCCTCAAACTCCAAATCTAATACCTTTATCATTATACCACCAAGAGATGGATTTGAACCCAGGACCTGACTCCAGATCTAGGGCTCTTTCTCCTGTACTTCACTGGATCCTAAATGTCATCCCAGACAGAGATTGTGGCTGGCCCGTGGTCACAGAGTCAGTAAGAGTCAGAACTTGAAACTGCCTCTTCCTGACTCCAGGGTGAACCCTCTGTCCACTAAGAGCATCCTTCCTCTGCTAGGTAGCTGTGGGAATTAAACAAGACCATGTTCGGGCTTTGTAGGCTACATGGTAACTACAGAAATGCCGGCTCTCCTCCTAAGGGTTTTCCTTGTCTGTACCTGCAGTTGGCACAGTTACCATAATACTCATCAGATCCTCAGAAACAAAGGCCTCCTTGCTATTAACGCCTTCATTGCATTTCATTCTGCACAGGGCACTACTGGGACCTCCTAGTGGAGAAAACAGCTAACTTGTCTTCCACCCGCATCCAGTGAGGCCTGAGGAGGGTTTCCAGGAGGCTGTTTCAGGAACTCCGACCAGTGGATAACTAACTAGCAGTGGTTCATGGGCTCTGGAAAAGCAGCAGGGAGGGGAGGGGAGGGGGGCATGGGGATTGTGCTGCTGCCGTCCTAGCTATCTCTCCAGTTCCAACATCTGAAGGCATCCGGCAAAGCTAGTACACATGAGCCTCCTCACTCCTTTTATGTGGGTCCGTGCAAAATCCATGTTACAAAATGCCACAGAAAATCACTACATTAACAGTTGAGCTTCTAACCCACAGCAAAGGGAGGAGTTCTCTGATCCTGCCTGATCCCACAAGTGGAAAATGTATCATCAAGCTAAATGCCGAAGCCCCAATGGCTTGGCCCATCCCTGGTAAACTGAATGGGGCACGTCAGGGACTCTGCTGTCTCACCCATGTGGGTCCTCCCTCCAACAGTGCAATGTGAAAAACCATTCATGATTTATATGTCCCCTGTGATTCTTTTTCATGTCCTTCCCTAAAGGCTTCTTAGGAGATCCATCCAATGCACTAGGGGCCATTCTTTAATTCTCTGAATAGTTTGTGGGATTCCAATACACCAGCAGAGCTATCCATCTGTGATTGCTCATTCTTGCTACGTGACCCGACCACCTTCGGATCAGATCTTATGCCTTGTACATAAAACAGAGCTCCCATAAAAACAGCCAAGCAATCTCCATTTAAAACAGCTGGTTCTTAGCCATACTTGCTTCATTTTCGCTGGTAGCCAAACAGAATGTCAATTGTATTTTTAAAAAATAAGCCCTAAGCATTTAGTGAGATCTTGAGGCCATATACCACAGTGGGGAAATTTAGAGATGAGGGATGTGAGTTCAAAAGTCCACCTCTGCTACTTTATAATTTAAAACTTTGACTCCTGATAGTGTAAGGGGGGGATGGAAACCACCCTGTATTAGCAACCAAAAAAAACTAATCAAAAAGGGAGAAATGAGTGTAAATAGAGCTTGCACACCCTTTGGATCCATCGAGGTCATTGTATGAAAGACATCACAACCTAAGTGAATTGTATAAAAGGAAGAAGGGATGGCAGAGCTGGGAGGAGAGATTCCAAGGGTCTGGATTGGAGGGAAGGGAGCAAACATGGTATTTGAGGCACACCTTTGAGGGGCCAAGAGAGGACTAAGGTGGGGGGCAAAGGAAAAGGAGAGATCTAAGAGAATCACTGGCTCCATTCGATTGTAAGCTCCCTGAGGGCAGTCACTGTCATTTACCTCTTTTTGTATCCCCAGCATTCAGCATGGTGCCTGACATGTAATAAATAATAAATGCTTATTGACTGACTGACTGACTCTATAAGCATCTCAGAGAGAACAACCCAAGCTAAAGGACATCCCAAGAAAAGGTCAGATCTTTCCTCAGCTTCTCCTCCCAATTTTCGCCTACTCACAAACACTATAATGCAATATTTTGTATCATTACGCAAAGATTTCCAGTAAACTTAATTTTGCCTCAACCACAGAGAGGCCAGAAGTTGACTAGAGATAGATATAAATATAAGGTTAGGGAGAGGGCCTGACCTCTGCCTAGGAGTGGGGAACTTCCTAACTGGAGGCTGGGGAGGATAATGACTGAACTCCGAACTTTACATCTAAAATAATCTTCCTTACCCAGGGGTGACTCTCACAGGTCACTATGCTGCCCTCTAGGCTTTCCAAAGAGCCAATTATTGTAACGACGTTAAAATAGAATCATAAATTTAGAATTGGAAGGAGTGTTAGAGTCCATGTGGTCCAGCCCCCCTCGTTTTACAAATAAGAAATCTGATACCCAGAGAAATGTATTGATCTGCCTGAAGTCATAGGAGGTCAAGAAGCCAGGATATGACTTTGAGGCCCTTTGACTCCAAAACCAGAGCCCTTACTTCTTTGGCTTTGGTTGCAATTTCAGTATGGATTACCAAGAATGGAATTACTGGGTCAAAGGAGGTGATGGGTTGGGTCACTTTTATTGCATGTTGCCACATAACTCTCCAAAAAGATTCTACAAGTTTGTAATTCCACCAGAGCTGAACGAGGGTACTGGGCTTTTCACAAGCTCCACAGCACTGAATTTTGTGGCTTCTAATTATATTTGCAAAGCTAAACTCTCTGAGGAGACCATTGACCATCGCTGCCTCTCCTTCCTTTGCCTTCAGCTGCTTCTTCATTCTCTGCGGTCTGACGTCCCCCCTACTTCTTTCACTGAAACTGCTCTCTCCAAAGTTCCAATGATCTTGGAATGGCCCTTGCTCAATCCTCATCTTCCTTGAGCTCCCCGTGGTCTTTGACACTGTTGATCATCTTTCCCTCCTTGATACATTCTCTCTCTCTCTGTCTCTCTATCTCTCTCTGTCTCTGTCTCTGTCTTGGTGACGCTGCTCTCTTCTTGGTTCTCCTATTAATCATCTGACTGCTCCTGCTCTATCTCCTTTGCTGGATTTTATCCAGGTTGCACCTGCTAGCCCTGGGTGTCCCACACTCCTCCCATCTATACTTTCCTATGGCTGCAGAGGATACCACCAGCCTCCCAACCACCCAGGCTCACTCTGTCAAACCTGTTGCCAAGGCCTGTTGATTTTTTACCTTCATAACAACTCGAATATGACCCCTCTCTCCCTGACACTGTGACCACCCTGGTGCAGGCTCCACACCTGGATTCCTACGGCCTCTGGATTTCTTGCAGCTTCTCACATAAAACACTATCTCCCAAACCATGCATTTGCACCAGCTGCTGCCCATGCCTGCACTTCTCTCCCTTCTCACCTTTGCCCCATGACTTCCAGATAATCAGAGAGAAGCTCAGCTTCAGCAAGAAACTTTTTCAGATTCACCTGAATTCTAGTGCCTATTGCTTGCCTGTTGTCTCCCTGGTCAGACTGGACACTCCCTGAGAGCAGGGACTTTTTAACAGTTATAACTCTTCATTTTTCATTTTAGACGTCAAGTTTTTATCTGGCGTATCTGCAGTGTCCAGCTGCATTTTCACAAGTGTTTTCCCTCCTTTTTTATGAGGCAATTGGGATTAAGTGACTTGCCCAAGGTCACACAGCTAGTAAGTGTCAAATGTCTGAGGCCAGATTTGAATTCAGGCTCTCCTGAATCCAGGGTCGGTGCTCTATCCACTAGGCCACCTAGCTGTACCCTTCCCACTCCTTTCTTTTTGAAGGCTTCTGTCTCTCTGAGTATTGGAAGCATACACAGCCTACCTTTCTATTTGGGCAACATGAGCTCGGTGTTGGAAGAAAACTGTGGACCAACAGGCCACAACGTCAAAGAGGCCTCAGATGGAAACCCGCACAACCCGGGGCCTTGTCTCTGCTCTGCATTTTCTATTGTGGGAGTTGTGACACGGCTCTCAGGGTTGTGGAGCAAAATGGGAAACCCCAAGGCCTGGATAGAACAGACAGACCTGTCCAACGGGGAAAGGAGCGGCTGGAGGTGTAGACACATTTTGGTGGGCTCTGCATCTTTAGGACTGGGACTGTCCCATATTGTTTGGGTACTTTGATGGGTAGAGTCAGGGGAGTGAAAGTCACAGGAAAACCTGGTTTTGAATTGTACCTCCCCCAGAGGTGACATTGACTGTCCACAACCCTCCTGGGCCACCACAGAGCCCGGGGCAGGAGTTCACATGGAGTGCCACCAGCTTGGAGAGGAAGCATACCCACCTATGGCCCAAGGTTTCTCAGGTGCTAAGGGAGGAAGCAGAGCACCTAGAACAAGGATGCTGCTGGACAGATATCGCCCAGAACTCTCTCCATTTGTCCATTCTGCCCAGTCTCCCTGCCCTGGTTCCAACTCTACTCACCTCTCATAAACAGTCGAGCCAGAAATCACTTTGAGCTTTGCCTTATTGATTCTCATTATTGATCCCTACTGAAGCCAGTCTTTATGAGACCACTCACTGAGCTGCCGAGCCAATCAGTCTCCCCAAAGTCTTAGAGAAGCAAAAGGCTTGAGGATCATGGTTTCCATTCATTTAATTCTCAAGATGGTCAAAGATATGCTTTTAAATTATGTTTGTAGAAAACAACAAGAGAAAGGAGGGCGATAAGACGGAACATTCACAGGAGGATGACAGTAAGGGATAGTAAGGAACTTTGAATTCAAATTATATGAAAATCACAAAAAGAATTTAGGGTGTTTAGTTTAGAGAAGGTCTCCAGATATTTTAAGGGTGATCTTATGGAAAATGATAGCTAGCATACAGGTGGTGTGGTAGATAGAGCCCCAGGGCTAGAGTCGGGAGACTCGAGTTCAAATCCAGTCTCAGATACCTTCTGTGTGACCCTGGGCAAGTCACTTAACTTCTGTTTCCCTCAGTTTCTTCATCTATAAAATGGGAATGATAATAGCACCTACCTCACAGAGTTGTGAGGATCCAATGAAATAATAATTTTAAAGTACTGAGTGCAGTACCTGGCACAGGGCAAGTGCTATATAAATGTTAGCTACTAATATTCATTATTATTATTAGCAAGACTCTCAGCTGAGATACTTGAAGAGGAATAAAAAGGTGAGTGAGTGAGTCGGGTTAGGAAAGCCAAAAGGAGCCTTTTACACCTTAGCCTCTAAGGGCCCAGGTGAGATTACTTCACATCAGTTTGTGGCGGACCCAGTCAACATGGTTTGGTTCAGCTCCATTCGGGCAGCGGATGGTCAGTGGGATCCATTGAAACTGGGCGGGGCAGGCCTGGTGGGGGATGAGGGGGCAAAGGATTTGAAAGAAGTCGGGACAGAGTTGAACTGATTCCCTGAGGGGTCAAGATGGGGAAGGGAAGAGAATGCGGCCAGTGCATGGGTGAGGACCTGAGGAAAAGCCTGAGAGGAGAGGAATTAGAGGTCAGAACAAAGGACAGGGGCTGCAAACCCAAGGGAGGGGTGGAGAACAGCAGGTTGGGAGCTTCTCAGGGGCAAGGGACTGTCTTTTGCCCCCTTTTCTTTGTATCCCCAGCACTTAGCACAGTGCCTGACAGTAAAGGTCTGATAAATCTTTTTTATCATTGATTAATTAGTTGATGGATTAAGATAAGGAAATTTCACAATTTATGAACATGGAAGTGGTACATTTTGGGATGATGGCAAAATCAAGGTCATGACCATCTCTTTGGGTATGAGATGGAATGGAAGAGTAGGTCATGGAAAATAACTCAGTTCAAGAACTGGGAGGTGGGGGGTATCCATATGTGTGCTGAAGTCACCTGATAGGAAGGATGGGGAGAGCAAAGAAATACTGCAAGCCAGGAGGTAATCTCATTGAGGAAAGGAGGGGAATGTTCTGGAGACTGGTAAACAGCTAGCAGAATTTTCACTGGGTGGTGAATGCGGAGGGAGTGATGGTGGTACAGGGTAAACTTGGAAGCTGCAATAGAGAACAACAAATCCAGGGGAATGAGTGAAAGTGTCAGCGGTAATAGAAAGGGTATTTGGGGAGGCGGTGCCATTGATAAGGAGCCAGAAGAAGAAAGGAGTGGGAAAGAAAAAGATTTAAGGTGAAAGTAAGTTTGTTATCTATGGAGCAAGAATCCCAAAGAGCACAGGTTAAGACAGCTTGAGAGTGGGAGATTGGAGGAGGAGGGCTGAGCGGGAGGGAGAATAGGCATCGAATAATGACAGGGGGTTCAGAATCACTGGGATGGGGAGGGTAGGACTGGGCGGGAGTGTGTTAACAAGTTCCTATGGATTATTAATATCACTGCGGGGTTTGGCCTCAGGGTAGAGTCCTCTCAGGGTGTGAGACAGCTCATATTGGGGGTGGGGGAGTGCTGGGGAGCTGATAGAATGGCATTTTTCCCCATCCCTAAAGGCAGACTAGGTCAAGAGATGGCAAAGGGCACCAGATGAAATGGTGTCTTTCTGTCCCCTACAGGTTGAAAGAGTCCCCAGCAAAAGGGGAGAGTTTAACCAGGGAAACCGGCACACAGTGGGACAGCACCAACCCCATCTCCTACAGACAAGAAGACCCCAGCCCGAGACACTATCATATCCTCTGTGCCCCTGTGAGCACGGAGGGGCAAGCTTCGGAGACCCAGGCAGAAGCCTGAAGGAGTAGCTCTGAGAGCAATAAAAATAATCATAATGCTTTCAGGGAGTCTGTAGAAGTTTATACTCTAATAGTCTAATTGCAAAGTGCAGTCATCTTATCTACCTGTGAAATAGTCTACCGACCCTCAAATATAAAAATGATACTAAAATGCTTATCTAGAATTTGAAGATTTGTAAAGATGTCCACATCTATTGTTTAATTTCATTCGCATTTGATTCCATTGACCCTGTGAGGTAAGGTACTAATATTACTCCCATTTTACAGATGAGAAAATTGAATCTAAGAAAGTTGTCCTGTAAATGACCACCTATTACATTTCTAAGGCAGGATTGAAACTCAGCTCTTTTTTTTTTTAAACTTAAACTTTCTAACAATTTATTCTCAAATCATTTCTATCTGAATTATGTACAAAAAAAAGATAAGATGAATGAAATAATAGTAATTATACATTTGATGCTCACAATAAACCCATGAAATAAATACTACAGCCACAATTATCCCCACTTTACAGATTCTAAAGATTCAGTTCAGTAGGAAGAAGAAACTGAGGCTAAGAGGTTCATTTGACTTCTCCAAGGTCACAGAATAAGAAAGTACCAAAGAACAAATCAGTGGGATTTCTGGCCATCTGCTCTAGTTAGTACCAGAGATTCAGAGCTGGAGGAGGAACTTCAGAGGCTGCTCAATCCAACCACTTTATTTTAGAAAGGAGGCCCAGAAGCTGTGGCATATGATGGTGATAGAATATTATTGTGCTCTAAGAAATGACCAGCCCAGGAAGACTTGTATGAACTGATGCATAGTGAAGTGAGCAGAACCAAGAGAACATTGTACAGAGACAGCAACATCATTTGATGAAGAACTATGAAGGACTTGACTATTCTCAACAATCCAATGATCCAGGGCCATCTCAAAGGACGATTGATGAAACAAACTGAAGCATGCTATTTTCACTTTCTTTCATTTTTTATTTTATTCAAGTTTTCTTATACAAAATGATTAATAAGGTAATGTTTTATAGAACTGCACACATATCTCATTGCTCACCACCTGGAGGGGAGGGAAGGAGAAATAAAATTTGGAACACAAAACTTTAAATAAAAATGTTTATCATTTTAAAAATAAAAGAAAATTAAAAAAAAAAGAAAGGAAGGAAGAAATGAGGCCCAGAGAGGTTGTCACTTGGCCAAGATCATCCATAGTCAGGATCTGAATCCAAGACCTCTGGCCACAAATTCAATACTATTTCCCCACACTGGGTTACTGTTTTGACTTGACTTTATCAGTTATTTCAGTCAACAATAGCATTTGGAGTGATTTTATTTTCTCCTTAAATTGACCTCTTGACTGGATGTCCCAAAGCATGTCTACCTGGAGACTCACAAAGTCCAAATCAGCTTATTCAGAGATGTAGTCACTCTTCTTCCTTGGTAATCACTGACTTTGAGCTGCTATTCTGTATCATCGCTGCTCTCACTGCTCAGACATCAAGAGTCTCTTCCCTTGTTTTACAATCTAGCGTCAGAAAAAAAAAAAAAACATGGCAAATTGCTTTCTGGGCAGTAAGGTAGAGTGCCTCCTTAGGAGTATTTTTTTTTTTTTTTTGCAGGGCAATTAAGGTTAAGTAACTTGCCCAGGGTCACACAGCTAGTGTTAAGTGTCTGAGGCTGGATTTGAACTCAGGTCCTCCTGAATCCAGGGCCAGTGCTTTATCCACGGCACCACCTAGCTGCCCCCTCCTTAGAGGTATTAACCAAAGAGTCTGGGAGGAGCCTGGGCGACAGACGCCAGATACTTCTGACTATGGAAGAGAGTCAGAGTTCCAATCTTACCTTGTCAGACATTTATTAGCTGTGTTACCCTGGGTAACTCACAACCTCTCTCAGACTTAGTTTCCCCATCTATAAAATGGGATTAATAATAGCACCTACTTCCCAGAGTCGTTGTGAGGATCAATTAATGTGTGTGTATGTATACACAAACACATATAATTATATTTATATATGACAAATTGTATATAAGATACAAAATATAAAAATGTATAATTTTGTTGTATAATATATAGTCTATTATTATATAATTATAACATGTAGTACTTTGCAAATCAAAGTACTGTATAAATGCTAGTCACAATAATATATTATTATTAATAATAACATTTATTCTACTTATGTTTCCCATTAAAATGCAGATTGCTAAGAGTAGAAATGGCTTCATTATTTATATTCCTATCCCTGGCACCCAGCACACTGTTGGCAAAAATAGGCATTTAATAAATATTTGTCAATTGATTAGCCTTGGGTAAGTTAAGTAACCCCTCTCAACCTTAGTTTCCTCATCTATAAAATGGGGGTAATAATTGCACCTACTTCACAAGGTTATTGTGAAGGTCAAATAAGAATACACATACATCATACATACACACATACATATATGAACAGACATATGCATATATATAGTGCTTTGCCAACTTCACAGCACTCTACAAATAGCAGCTATTATCACCATTACTATTGTTATTATCATCATTATTATCATTATCATTATTATTTGGAATCGTCTCATCCATCAGAATGTAAGCTCCCTGCAAGTAGGGAATTATTTCATTCTTTGCGTTTGCATCCCCAGTGCCTAGCACATAATAGGTGTTTAGAAATACCTGTTTATTGATTGTTTACAGGTGACCGAACATTTGGAAGGTAGTAAGTGGCAGAGACCAATATAATATTATATATGCATTGAGAGTGTTCTCTTTTCCAATGAAAAGTAAACAAAAATTAGCAAAGAATGAATCAGGGACACAACCTCCCAGGGTTCCTGCACAGTTCAAAGCATATTTGCTCATAAAGCAGGATGGAAGCTTGTTTCCAAACAAGTGTTTTTTCTTCCAGAATAAGCCATGTGACTAAGCTATCAACGCAGCATCTGGACAATGAGAACATAAGCCACCTAGATGAAAGCAACAGGCAAAGGTGAGAACCAAGGAAGATGGGCGTCCACCCTCCAAGGAGTCCAGTGACCAGTGTCAAGTGCCACTTCATCCAGGTTAACAGCAAAGTCACTGAGGACTCCAGGCTGCCCCCATGGCTGCAGGCCAACCTAGACCAGCCCCAAGTATGTCCACAGATTTCATGATGAGACTTGGCAAGAGCAGCTTAAAGGGAACCTGGAAAAGAAATGGGCTTTTGAAGAGCGTCCAATATGTTCCCCATGGGCCACTTTACACGGCAACATCAAACTGGCTAAAAATGTCCAGGAACTAGGTAGGAACTAGGTCATGCTCAGAGATCTGTGGCCACCCTCCAACCTCCCCAAACTCCCACCCTACCTTCAAACAGAAAGGCAGGATCAAAGCCTCAGGCAGGGAGAGGGGAAAGCACTCTCGGGTATTTAAAACAAACAAACAAAGAGCCCACCTCATGCCTACTCTTTTCATGAAAGGCAGCCAAGAAATAATACACATAGCCTGGGTCACTGAACATTCATCTCAGGCGTTCTTTTGACACCTAGAATTGTGAGGCCAACATTCTGCCTGTGCACATGGGCTTATGAGGAAGTCCACGGGGTAGCCCTTGACTCTTAATGGGGGCGTTTCCAGGAAGGAAAGGAGGAGGAAAGAAGGAAGGGAGAGGAAGGGAGAGGAAGGGAGAAAGGAAGGGAGAAAGGAAGGGAGAAAGGAAGGGAGAAAGGAAGGGAGAAAGGAAGGGAGAAAGGAAGGGAGAAAGGAAGGGAGAAAGGAAGGGAGAGAAGGAAGAAAGGAAGGGAGGAGGGAGGGAGGAAGGGAGGAGGGAAGGAGGGAAAGGAGGGAAAGGAGGGAAAGAAAGGAGGAAGGGAAGGAAGGAAAGAAGGGAGGGAAGGGAGGGAGGGAGGAATAAGGATTTATATAGCATCTGCTATATACCAGTCCCTGTGATAAGGGGGCCATAAATAATATTTCACTTGATCCTCATAACAACCCTGGGGTAGGTGCCATTATTATCCCCATTTTACAGATAAGGAAACTGAGACACAAAGCAGTTAAGCGATTTGCTCAGGTTTACACAGCTAATAAGTGTCCAAGGCTGCATTTGAACTTATAGTCAAAGATGTTCTCTGTTGAATGAGAAAATAGTTTTTCTGACAGTTGTTGACATCTGTCTCCCTCTAAGAAACGTATCCTTTTTAACCATGAAATAAACAGCTATGCAAATACTAAATCTATTATTTTGATGTTTCAGAGGGCTCCCAGTATGAAAATTCCTTTCACTGATCCAGATTGGAACCAGTCTGTGCCTTCAATTTGAGCTTATTTAACAAATATTTATTAAGCACCTACTATGTACAAAGCTCTGTGCTATATGTTGAAGATGAAAAGACAAAAGATAAAATAGTCCTGATGTCAAGGACCTTATACTCTATGGCGGGGGGGGGTGTGTGTGTGGAGAATAACATGAACATGGACAATCAGGGCCAATATAATAAAAATGACAATTTAATCCAAGCTAATATATATTAAATGGGGGAAGGGGAAGGTAGAAAAAGGGGGGAAAGAAAAAATTACATGATAACTTTATTATATATTTAAAAGGAATAGCAAGTTGTATATAATAGATCTGTAGTTTCATGTGTGATCATTTTAAAATGTATACAACATTATGGGAATGCTTGTTTTATTCCATAGATTAAAAAATAAAATAGATTCTAGATTTTAACTTTTTTTGCGGGTCAGTGAGGGTTAAGTGACTTGCCCAGGGTCACACAGCTAGTAAGTGTCAAGTGTCTGAGGCCAGATTTGAACTCAGGGCTGGTGCTACATCCACTGTGCCACCTAGCTGCCCCTAAAAATAAAATAGATTTTAGAAAAAGAAGAGCAAATACAAAGCATAAACAAAAAAAATACAAAGTAGCTTCAACCAATCAACCAGCTTTAAATAATAGCATTTATTTAACACTTAAAGGTTTTCAAAGTGCTTTATATGTGTTATCTCCTTTGATCCTAACTTCATCCCTGTGAGTTAGGTACTATTATTCACCCTCTTTACAGATGAGGAAACTGAGGCTAAAAGAGATTAAATGAGGGGAGTCATACAGGGTCATACAAGTAGCTCACAGTCTGTGGCAGGATTTGAACTAGGTCTTCTTTACTCTAGGGTTAACTTTCTATTCACTATACCACCCTGCTGCCTCTGATTTAATATTGTTGAAGGACTCACTATGTGCCAATTGTTATTTTAGGTGATGGAGACAAAAATAAAAATAGAATAATTCTTGACCTCAACAATGTAAATTTGGGGAACAAGATGTATATGTACACATATGTATATATGTGTGTGTATACAAAATGGATACAAAACACATATGATTTCAGGGAAAGAGGAAGGCACCAGCAGCTGGGGAATCAAGAAAGGCCTTATATAGAGGGTGGAATTTGAGATAAGACATGAAGGAAATTAGATTGTATAAATCGAAGTAAGGACATGCTGACATTCAGGCATGGATGGTGGACATATTGTGCAAAGTCATGGCAATTAGAGATGAAGTGTGTGAATGAGGAACAGAAAGAAGGTCATTTTGACTTAACTATAGAATATCGGCATCCAAAAATGTCTTCTCAGAGTAGAACCTTGAGATGAACTCTAATAAATTGAAATTTAATAGAAATAAATGTAAAGTCTTACACTTGGGTTCAAGAAATCAATGGTATATACACAAGAGAGGGGAGGCATGGTGATACAACTATCTGAAGAGACGATCTGAGAGTGTTGGAGGGTTACAAGTCTGATGCAAGTCAGCAGGGTACAATGGCTTCCAAGAGACCTACTGTGATCTTGAACGGCACTGAGGGAGTCAAAGTTGCCAGGAATAAGAAGACAGTCCCAATGTTCACTGAAGGGAACATCTATTCCCACTGGGCTCAGTTCTGGGCACAACATCTTAGCAAGGACATTGCATATTTGGAGAGTTTCCAGAGAAGGAAAGCTGGAATAGGGAAGGGCCCTGAGTTTATGCTACATAAAGATGGGTTGAGGGAACTAGAAAGATTTAGCTTGGGAAAAAAGAAGTCTGAGGGAGTACCTGATAGCTGCCTTCAAGTAATAGAAAATATACCTTGGAGAGAAGGAATTAGACTTTTGTTTGCTTGTTTGGGTCATTGGCCCACCTTAGGTGCTACAAGTGGTTAGAGCACTGGTCCTGGAGTTGGGAAATTTTGTGGTTGTTAAGTTGTTTTCAGTTGTGTTTGACACTTTCTTCCTTGCCCCCCCCCCATTTGGGGTTTTCTTTGCAAAGATACTGGAATGGTTTGCCAATTCCTTCTCCCCCTCATTTTGTAGATGAAGAAACTGAGGCAAACAAGATTAAGAGACTTGCCCAGGGTCACATAGTTAGTAAGAGTGTAAGACTGGATTTGAACCCAGGTCCTCTTGATTTCAGGCACTATCCACTATGCAATCTAGCTGGCCAGGAGTCAGGAAGATTTGAATTCAAATATGCCCTTATGTACTTCCTAGCTATGTGACTCTGGGCAAGTCATTCATCCTCTGTCTGCCTTTTTTCTCATCTCTAAAATGAGATAATAATAGCACCTACCTCATAAGGTTGTTAAGAGGCTCAAATGAGATATTTGTAAAGTACCTAGTATAGTGCCTACTACATAGTAGGTGCTTAATAAATGTTTAGTTCCTTCCTTGTTATAGGGTAGAACTAGGAATAATAGATGGAAGTCAGAAAGACACAGATACAGGTTTGAGGTAAGGAAAAGCTTCCATAATATTAATTTAGAGTTAATTATACTTTATTATATAGAGCTAATATAGTATGTAATAGAGAGTTAATACAATGACATTAATATAGAGCTGAATAAAAGCAGAATGAGCTGCCTTTGAAAAGGGTAGTTTCCTGCCACTTCCTCTGGAGTGGGAACAGAATGGAGGACAACTTCTCAGGCAGGGCATGAAGGATTCATCCCCAGGTATTGGTTGGACTTGAGAGCCAGTCAGGTCCCATCCCACCCTGAAATGCTGTGATTCTTCAATTCTTTCTAATGGCAAATCCAGTGCTTTAAACATGAGACTGTTCTGACTCTACCCATGGAACTAGGCAGGGGAGGAAGAGCATCAGCGGATGAGGCCAGAGACAGGGCATGCAGGGAACAGAGAACCCTTTGAGAAGGTGTGATCCAGCACCTTCTAAATTTCTTATGCCGAGGAAAAGCCCCACCTGTCCCAACCTAGTTATGGTCTGAGAAATTTATGAGAGAGACAGAGAAAAAGAGTCAGAGACACAGAGATATAGTGACACAGAAACAGAGACAGAGGGATCCAGAGAAAGAGAGAAACAGAGGTACAGATACAAAAACACTGATACAGAGAGAGAAATAGAGTCAGAGACACAGAGATATAGTGACACAGAAACAGAGACAGAGGGATCCAGAGAAAGAGAGAAACAGAGGTACAGATACAAAAACACTGATACAGAGAGAGAAATAGAGTCAGAGACATAGAGGCAGAGAGATATAGAAACAGACAGACCGAGAGAGGGAGATAGAGAAACAGACAGAGATAAAGATGATGAGACAGAGACAGAGATTTGAGAAAGAGGAAAGCCTATGCTTGCAAAGGAGGAACATGAGCAAAAAGGAGGAAGAAGAAAAGGGGCCTACTATGCCCTGCGGTCAAAGAGCTCTAACCCAATCCCTTCCCTCTGGGTCTTGTCATAGCCACTGGGGGCTGAGGTGTCTCACTGCTACTGTTACTAATTAGCTCTCTCTACCACTACACTGAACAAGGGGCGTCTTCCGGGAATAAGGATGTCAGAGTCCAGCTGTGTTCTGCCAGGGTTGGACACAACTGGAGTGGAGTGCATTCCTTCTGGTTGCCATATTTGTAGTTCTAGTCCCCCTCCTCAGAGCCATAATAAAACAACCACCTCCCGAGAGGGGACAAGCTGAATTCCTCCCAGACAGCTGCTGGGTGGGGCTACATTCAGAAAGACATCAGTGAAGTATCCTGAAAAGAGAAACTAGTCTGGCAAAAGGCCTTGAGCCCACGACAGATGAAGGTCAGTTAAAGGAATTGGGGAACTTTAGAGAACAGAAGATTCAGGGGAGGGAGGCCGTGATGCCTGTCTTCAAGGATTTGAGGGGCAGTCCTAGGGAAGAGGGATATGACTTAGTCTGCTCCACCCCAGAAGACACAACTAGGAACAATGGGTAGAACTTGAATAAGATAAATTTAGTCAGATAGAAACTAAAAATTAGAACATTCCAAAAGTGAAAGGGGCTGGGAGGTGGGGCAGAGAAGAAAAAGGGGAGGGGCAGGTCTCCCTCTTTGGGGAGCTTCTTGCTGAACCAGTATTTTAGATGCTGTAGAAGATGGAGCTCTAGGCCCAGAGTCAGGAAGGCCTGAGTTCAAATCCAACACCAGACACTTACTGTGTGACCCTGAGCAAGTCACTTGATGTCTGTTTGCCTCAGTTTCCTGATCTGTAAAATGGGAATAACCAACACCTACTTCAAAAAGTTATTGTGAATGAGGCTCAACCAGGATAGTATTTGTAATGGCTCAGCCCAGTACTGGCACATAGTAGGTGCTTAATAAATGCTTGTTCCATTACTCCTTTACAGAGAAGCTAGTTGAGCAGGCATGTTGTAATTGGAATCCCTTCTCAGGGATGCATTAGGCTGACTGCTCATTGAAATCCCTTCAAGCCCCAGAATTCTGTGATTTTCTCTTCCCCACTGCTCTCTGGGGCTCTATAGGATCTGTCCCACTGTCCCTCAAGTAGGAAGCTCCTGGACAATCCTTTACTTCCCTGTTCTTTCCCTCAGGATATGTTCTCCCTCCCACCCCTAACACTTCCATCAAGGGCTGCTTTGATGTTATTTCATACTTGGCCTTCTCTAATCACACTTTCCAGAGTTCTGGGTTTTCTTGCACTAGCTGTAGAAAGGGACTTCTTTATGTTGGTCTGAACCTGGGATTTTGTTAGATCAGGGAAATTCCCAGGATGGAAACTGTCTCTACGTGATACTGTCACTCCCTCCAATCCTGAAAGTCAATAACTCTTCTGCAATTTAGCCTTAGTTGCCTGGGGACACAAAGAGAGAGTAAGGCCGATGTCTTTGTGCAACTTTGCCCCCATTTAAATCCAATTCACACACAAGTCAAGGCATCACCCCATGATGTCAGTGGCCCTCTTAGAAAATGAAGGATGAATCATAGAAAACAACAGATGAATAAGGCAGGATTTGAACTCAGGACTTTTTGATGTCACACTGCTCTATCATGCTTCCTGTCCTCTCCACACTGTGAAAAAACTAATTTACCTTCTCAGGGTCCCCAAGTATAGAAGAGATAAGCCAAACTACAAGGGGCTCAGAATCCCTGATTCCTAATATTTTCTTCTAGCTACGAAGCAACACCACTTTAAGCTAAAACATAGGCTGAGGACAACAGGATTTCCATTCCTTTAACCTTTAAAAAAAAACCCTGAAATGATGTTTAGAAATCATGCTTATATCAGTCTCTTAGTTACCATTGTTAAAGCTTTCTCAAAAAGAAAACTGATGAAGAAAAGGGGTGGGGGGAGACACAGACTACTTTATAATTATGTTTACTTCTCTGTGATCCTGTGTTCCTCCTGCTGAAAAAGCCCAAATGCTGCCTAACACTTCAGAGCTAGAAATTGCTTTCAACATGAACGTATTTCTGTTGCTTCCTATTTTTGCATCTTTTCATGATTCTCCCTGCTGATCACAGTTCAATGGTTGTAAAAAATAAGCCTGCTATCCTTGCTTGCATACAATTAGTTCGAAATGTGTGGTGTATTTTCAATAGCAGGATGCCATTTGGATTCAAAACACTTAAAATGCTGGCTCTTACTACACTTTTATGGTTCTGTCACTTATTAAGCCACCACAGCAAATATTTAATGTGACAGTGACATTAAAATACAACACTGATGTTAAAGAAGTATGTTTTGCAATGTGAATTGCAGGATGTGGTGATGAGGCTTACATCCTGACAGCCATGAGGCATCTCTGTTTCGGAAAGACTGTGATACAGAGAGCCTAAGGCATGTGCTATGTGAAGAAGGAAGAGTGCAAATAAAGTAGTTCTGTTGACTAGTATTGCTTAAGTTTAGGGAGCACAGTGAAATTGATTGCCAATGGAGTTAATGGCCTTTACCCTGCTTTCCACCAGTAGTCATAAATATTGGATAAAATGTCATTTGTTTTTAATTAATATGCCCCATGGCTGGTCTAGTAAAAAAATCACACTGGTGGGGGCTCCTGATTTATGTATTTGACTGGATTATAACAACAACCCTCGGATGTAGATATTATTATCACCATTTTACAGATGAGTAAAGTGAGGCAAACGGAAGTTGCATGATTTGCCCAAGATCACACAACCAGTAAGTATCTGAGACTAGATTTGAATTGAGGTTTTCCTGACTCCAGGACCAGAACTATGTCCACAATGCCACCTTCTGAATGCTCATACGGGGTAGGGGAGCCCAAGTACTATTTAAAAGAAAGAATACCTCTCCATCCCAGACATTTTGGCACATGCTGTTCGCATGTCAGGTTTCTTCTCACTAGAGGTCTTCAAAGGAAGCCAGATGATTACTTAACTATGTTGTAGAAGCAATTTTTATTCAGATTTGGGCTAGCATAGTTTGCCACTGTAGTTTTTCCAAGTCTGAAATCCTATGGTAATGCAAATCTGGTTCTCTAATCAATCTGTATCGTAAGATTTCTTCCAGTCAGCTGCTTTGGATATAGAGGAGTCATTTCATGCTACATCCCATTTGAAAAATTCAAAAAGCTGGAGTCAGGACAGTGAGGAGAGGGGGAGAGGGAGAGGGAGAGGGAGAGGGAGAGGGAGAGGGAGAGGGAGAGGGAGAGGGAGAGGGAGAGGGAGAGGGAGAGGGAGAGGGAGAGGGAGAGGGAGAGGGAGAGGGAGAGGGAGAGGGAGAGGGAGAGGGAGAGGAGAGGGAGAGGGAGAGGGAGAGGGAGAGGGAGAGGGAGAGGGAGAGGGAGAGGGAGAGGGAGAGGGAGAGGGAGAGGGAGAGGGAGAGGGAGAGGGATCTTAAAAATAACGCTAGGAAAAAGACTAGCCCCAGTCCATTATATAGCAAATACCAAGGACTGACCACATCACCCTTCAACTTTTACTGTTTCTAATTCCAGAAGCAGGATCTTGGCATCCATATCTCTTATATCCCATTTTTTTAGATGTTCCCACAGTTGGGCTCCAAATGTCTTTGTTGTACTTATTATTGGTGTTTAAGGAAATTATTCCTGCCAGAAGTATCATATTACGAAACCAAAATTGCAGAGAATACAATTTATATCTACACATATTTCTTGTTGTTGTTGTTGTTGCACTGGAAATGTCTTGCTAATCTAGGCCATTCTCTTTGGCCCCACATCTTAACAGGTCCTTGCTCTTCAGTGTATATTTTGTGGCTGTGACTGATTGTGACTAGCACCCAGATGCCAAAGCCTGAGGGGCAGAAGCCACTGTGGTAGGCAGTATTTTGAGACATTGGCTGGTGGAGACCATTTGTTTAGTGAAAGGATACATTTATCGACTAAGGTGATGTGTCTCAAATTGAAACTGAAATAGAGTGATGGCCTCCGTATTATCCATTCAACCCAGACTGCATTCTAGTGACACAAAGGAACATATGTTTAGAGAGGGGAAGGGATGTAAGAAATCCTTTAATCTACTTCATTCATTTTATAGATAAGGAAACTGAGGCCTAGGATTCAAACTCAGATCCTCTGGCTCCAGAGACAGTGTTTTTCAACAGCAGCACATTGCCTCCCATCTTATCTTTCAGTACACTGGATTCCCAAAACTGATGGCACCACATCTTGTCCATCATAACCAGCTTAACAATCAGCCATCATTCCAAAGGGCCATCAGCCATTTCTACTTCTGTAGTTTGATGTTATGGTTGGCTTAGCCATCACTGATAATGATCATTCATTCACAATTGTGCCAGTTGGAAATTTTGTCTCCCCACTTTGCTGTTTTTTTCCACCTGGGGCTTATTATTGGGATGCATCATTCTCTATTTCATCATGTTACAGTGAAGTAAAAACATTGTCTCCCCTTGAACAATATTCAGTAACAAACCAACTCTGTTTTGGTTGGGCATGTATTCCTCTCAAAATCCCTTCTCCAACCTACTTTGCTGCCTTTTGACCATGAGTTTCTAGATATGGTTTACATTTTTGTTTGTTGAATTATTCTGATTTCCTCAACCCAGCCCCCTAGCCGTTATTCTACCCGAGTATTCCTGGCAACCTAATGTAAAATTATTTTTACTTTATCAATAAGTTCTTTTTCAAATGTCTCAAAAATACTTAATTCTAGAGGTTACAGGTTATTGAATTAGGGAATGTTTGGTTGCCATGAAGACATCTGGGCTTTAGAAATACACTTTGACAGCCATGTGGAAGACAGACTGGAGTGAGAGGAGCCAATTGAAAGGTTATTGCAAAGTCCCAGAAAAGAGATGATGAAGTCTTAAATTATGGTAGTGACTATGGGAATGGAGAGAAGGAGACACATATGAGAGAGATGGAGATAGAAATTATCAGATTTGGTGAGGTGAGGATGACACCAAGGTTGTATACCAGGGAGATTTGGAAGAGTATGAATACCTTGACAGTTATAGAGGGGTTCAGAGGAGGTACAGTTGGGGACAGGAAGATAATAAGCTCTGTTTTAGACCTATTAAATTTGAGCTGCCTATGCAATATACAGTTTGAAATGTCCAGTAGCTAATCAGTGGGATGAAACTCAAATTTAGGAGAGACTATGGCTGGGTGGATAAATCTGGCAGTCATTAACATAGAGATGATAAGTAAACCTATTGGAGGCAATGAGTTACTGTAGAAGGGAAAGAAAAAAGGACCCAGGATGGAGCCTTGGAAGACATCTATGGCTAGTGGGTATGATGTGATGTTTAAAATCTAAATTGTGGTCCCCTTAAATTAAAAAGCTTCAATACCAGTCTTTGGGCATTAAACATTTATTAAAGCACACAGATATTTACAAAAAGTTCAGAAAGTTAAGAAAAAGAAGTCCTACCTAGTCTAGAGTTCCAGCCTGGTTGGGTTCTTCCTCAAGTCCTCTTCCACGAGCCTGCTTTAATCAGGAACTGTCCAGCAAGCTGACTGTGGAAGCTTTATATAGTTCTGGAACAGAGGCGGTCCTTACACACTGCTTCAGGCTGATTGGTTGGTGTCATCCAAATCCATTGGTTCTGAAGATGTTCTCAAGGCGTGATTACAATCCAGTTAACTTGAAGTAGGCTAATCAGCAGTTAATCACTCTTACTTGATTCAATCAGTCTAGATTAATCTCCAGGTGGGTCTTTGAATATCTGCTAAATCTCATTATTTCATATCAATGACAAGGAAAAAATCCACCAAAAGAGACTGAGGAGAGGTCAGACAGATTTAGAGTAAACCCCATAGATTCTTGTACAAGTAGGGTTCTATAGTAGTTTCCATTCCATGTAACACAGGTTGAATTCCCCTGGAAATATTTGGGGAAAGGTGTGACTCAACCCTGAAGGATTTCTCACTTCAGAATAACCCAACAAAACAGGTATATTCACTCGGTCACATTATCCAGGA
Organism: Dromiciops gliroides; assembly: GCF_019393635.1. Lineage (NCBI taxonomy): Eukaryota > Metazoa > Chordata > Mammalia > Microbiotheria > Microbiotheriidae > Dromiciops > Dromiciops gliroides. The sequence goes on from NC_057863.1 coordinate 18,379,207, forward strand.
CTCTTCATTCCCTCACTCCTTATAGCCAATATTTCTCCTTTCACATCTCTCAGATCTGACTTCTCTCCATTCCAACAAGGCACCACTTAGTTTTAGGCCCTGATCACCTAGTTCCTAGATGATTACAACATCCTCTTTTTTTTTTTTTTAATTATTTTTTTTTTAGTGAGGCAATTGGGGTTAAGTGACTTGCCCAGGGTCACACAGCTAGTAAGTGTTAAGTGTCTGAGGCCGGATTTGAACTCAGGTACTCCTGACTCCAGGGCCGGTGCTCTATCCACTGCGCCACCTAGCCGCCCTCAACATCCTCTTAATTGATCTCTCTGCCTCAAGTGTCTCCCCACTGCAGTCCATCCTATATACTGCTGTCAAAGGCGATTTTCCTTAAGTGAAGATCTAATCATTCAGCTCCCTTGACTTCCTCTTTCCCCTAGGATAAAATAAAAATTCCTCTGATTAGCTTGTAAAGCACTCTACAACTTGACTCCAAACTGTCTATCTTCCTTGGACATTATCCCCCTACTCATACTCTGTGATCCAGTCAAGCTGTGGGTATCCCCCAAGGGTTTCTCCTTGGGCCTCTTCTCTTCTCCATCTATACTATCCGTCTTGATGATCTTGGTCCTCTCAGAGAAAAACCAGAAAGATTTCACTTCTTTAGTAGACTTCAAAAGCGGCAACTCTACCCTCTGCTCCTCTCCTGGAAATTTGTAGCATGTGAGACTCCCTCCCTGGGATTTCTCATGAGGGGTATAGAAGGGAAAGTACCTTCCCCCAGCCCATGTGGAAATGGTAAATTGCTCACACCTGTAGTTAGGGCCATATGCTTTTGACTTGAGTTAAATTCTTGGACCTCTGGCTTCTGTTTTTTGTTTTGTTTTTCTTAGCATGAGTAAACACTACTAAACAGAAGTCATGAGTTGGAAATTTTCAGCCTTGGAAGCAACTTTGTGAGTCTAATGTGTCTGGAGAATTTGGCTCCTTCGGTTGGTCCCATCTGCCTTATGGGAACCACCAGCATTATTGACTGCAGCACTTGTTGGTGGAGAAGACTCTTAACAGAAGGATGAGCCAGACTCTGTCCTGACTTACCAGAAAACAATGAGGAAAACAGTGTGCCGAGCTGACCTAAAGGTGAAATGCCTGTGAGAGAGCCCTTTAAAACATTTGTGCTTTAATGTTTCAATTATCATCCACCCCTACCCCCTACCAGAGGACAACAATAGGAATGTTACTCCTCCTTCTTAGGTTTGTGTCAATGCACACTTGTAAGTCTTCTGTGTTGAGCATTTCTTTTGTGGCAAGGAAATAAATAGCTGTCCTATACTGGATTTATATTGTACATTGATCAACTTTCTGCTCTGCTTCATACAAGCTTACTTTCTGCTCTGCTTCTCACAAGACATGAGACAAAGCTACATTTTAAGCTATTCTACCCAGGACTCCAGGGTGGGTTGTAAATAGCCAAAGACATTGGGAAAAGAAGCTTGATCTCCCCTTTTTCTTTTTTGTTTTGTTTTGTTTTTGTTTTTTTTGTGAGGCAATTGGGGTTAAGTGACTTGCCCAGGGTCACACAGCTAGTAAGTGTTAAGTGTCTGAGGCCAGATTTGAACTCAGGTCCTCCTGAACCCAGGGTCAGTGTTCTATCCTCTGCACCACCTAGCTGCCCCGATGTCCCCTTTTTCTAAAGGTCAGAATTTCCCAGGACTGAACCCAGTGAGCAAAGGTCCAGAGATAAAAGGATCATCTTAGTAGGAAAGGGAGAAAGTGAGTGACCAGCCCTCCTAGGCCCAGCAGGGATTAACAAGAATCACTGTATTTTCTAAGATGAAAGGCAAAACACTGGAAGGTAGAAAGCCTACTTCTTCATTCTCTCTCCCTTGCAGGTGTATTTAAAGAAGGAACTCCATGGAAGAAAATCCCCAAGTGCAGAAATGAGAAAGGGGGATCCTTCCCTCATTTTTGGAACTCTTTTCAGGGAAGGATGAAGTGCTTTTGCTGCTCCACCTTAAATGTTCCAAACAAGAGTGTTTCTTTCTATGCAATTATGACCAAGTTTGGCCTGAAAGAAGAGATGAAAAATACATTCCCTCCCATCTTTGTAGATGTGGGAGACTGTAGGTATGGAACATTGCACATATCAGATCATTCAGCTGATGGATTGATTAGTTTTTTCAATGCTTTTCCCCCCTTTTTTATTCTTTGCAACAACAGACATTCCCTCCACATAGCAGAGGGATATATCTGGCAGGGTGGGGGAGTTGTTATAGAAACAAAAGATAATTTTTAAGAAGAATGTTTTTCCTACTTATTTCTTCTGAAGGCTTCTGCTCCAAGCCAAAAACTCATAGTTTCCAGACTTTTTGCCTGAAATCCATGTCATTTCCCTCTTTAATAAATATATAAAATATAGTTGAGTGGATTCTTTTTGAATACTGATGCCAAGAAAGAGGAGAAGGGGTTTGCCAAGGACATACAGACAGTGGTAGAGCTGAGACTAGAACTTAGGTCTCTTCACTCCCAGTCTACATCTCTGTTCAATATACCCCACTACCTTCCCTTCTCCCTCATTCCCCATCATTGTTCCATTGTTTCCCCATCATTCCCATTGTTCTACTCCCATTATGCCTATCTCTCTCCTTCTCCCTCAGCCCCTTATCTGTCCCCTGTCCCACTGTTGCTCCATCATCCTCTTCATTCTGAGGTTAGTCTTGGACTTGTACTCAGCATTTCCCCCTGTAGACTTGGAACAAGGACCTATCCCAAAACAAACTGTTCTGTATTTCAATTCCCTATCCCTAGCTGAAATCTTTCAGGCATAACAGAATTAAACTTTTTAGAAAGAGAGAGGGGAGGAGAGAGGGAGGAAGAAAGGAAGGGAAAAACAAGGGAAGGGAGGGAGGAAGAGAAAAAGGAAAAAGGAAGGAAGGAATGCCCTTTTGTAAATATACATAATGGAATTAAGAATCCTCCTGTAAAGTCATCCTCCAGTGCCCCCATTTTGTTGTGCTCTGCCCTCCAATCAGAGGGGAGAAGCAACAGAGGGAGCTGAGAAGGTGTGGAGTATCCAAAGCTGAGTTGATCTTCAAGGTGATGAGGTTTCAGAGGATGAGTCTACCCTTTGGGACACATGATGTGTGTGGAGTTAAAACCAGGCAGAGAGCCTCAGATGGAAAATGAACTCTAAGTTCAGAGAAGTCATGGGGGTAAGGAGGAGGGTCACAATAGGCTTCCATGGTGGGAGTGCCCCTCTGGAAACATGCAAGGATCTTGGAGCAGTGAAGTGTAATTGGGCCCCAGAAGCACTCTTAAATTCAACCCTAACCATATACATTTTTAAAATCCCCTCCTCTTCTCATAATGTTTATTTTTTTTTCAAGAATTTGTAGCCTATTAAAGGGACACCAAGCACATGGCGGGACAGATCTGCCCACATTTGGAAAACATAAATCTGGCCCCCTAGGAATCCAAGCTCTCTTTATGTTTTTTTTAAAGATGAGAACACTTTCCTTTGATATTAAGCAGTTCTTTAAACTTAGCTAGCTCTCCATTCCTCCCAATCCATTCCCTGCAAAGAGGCTTCCCAGCTCACTGGTAGACTGCAGTTTGGACACCCACCTCATCTGCATCTCCCTGCCTTAGGGCCTTTCAGAAAAGCGCACACCATAATTCTGACCAAATCTCTCCTCTGGTGCTGGACACATGTTCCCAGATACAAAAGAAAAGACATTTCTCCTCCTGGAGTCTCCTGTCTGGAATCAGGAAACCAGGGTCTGAGTCCCCTTTCCTCCCTTGCCATGTCATAAGCCTGACCCAACAAAGTCACTTGGACCTCTCTGTGCCTCAGTTTTCCCATCTGCAAAACGGGAGTTTAACAAAATGTGAACCACCCATTTCACAGAGTTGTGCAATAAGATCCATTGTTGGCCCTTGAGTCAGGAAGATCTGAGCTCAGTCCCAACCTCAGACACTTGCTGTGTCTGTGACCCTGGATAAGTTACTTAATCTCTTTCTACCTCAGTTTTCTCAACTGTAACATGGAGTTAATAACAGCACCAACCTCACAGGGTTGTTGTGAGTATCAAATGAGATAATGATTATAAAGTTCTTAGGACGGTGTTTGCCACACAGTAGCTGCTGTAGAAATGTTAGCTGTTGTTATTAACGCTCAGCTTTTTGAACACTGTGTAATGGCATTAACCTGGAATTGAAAACAGTAAGTAGAGCAAAGTCCATGATGGAAACTGTCAGAGAGGCAAATGTTTGGCAGGAACTCCTTTTTGAGTGTCCTACGGCCATGTGAGGCTCTTCATCAGTGTAGCCATGACCTCTACCCATCCCTCTTCCTGCTCTCCCCTACTCATTCCAAAGCTTTCTAATTTCCGTTCCTCATTCAAGACCTACTTCCCAAGAGGGGTTTGGTAAACTCATAGGATCCCTGTATTTAGGAGAAAAGTGAATCTCCGTGAGCATCTTGTCCTATCTCATCGTTTTATCCATTAGTAAACTGAGGCTCCTACAGGTGAAACAATGACTACAAAAAGATGTTCAACCTATCCTTCAAAGACAAAAGGATTCATGTCAATATGTCATGGTAGATAGAGAGTCAGCCTTGGAGTCAGAAAGACTTGAATTCAAATCCTTCCTCTAACCCATACTGGTTGTTTGACCCTAGACAAATCACCTAACCTCCCACTGCCCCAAGAGACTCTCAAAAGCTAAGACTAAAGAATTGCTGATCTATATTGGAAGAAGACATTCCCTCTACCAATGAAATCACAGTTAAAGACAAAAAAGAAAACTAGATTATACATAGAACATACCTATGTGAATATGTGTGGAGGTATAGTCCATACTAATGGCTGACTTAATAGACACTCATGTGAGTTACGGTAGGCCCTACATTGTTGTTCAGTCACTTCTGACTCTCCATGACCCCACTTGGGGTTCTCCTGGCAGAGATGCTACAGAGATTTGCCATTTCCTTCTCCAATGGAATAAGGCAAACAGAAGTTAAGTGATTTACCCAGGGTCACACAGCTAACAAGTATCTGAGGCTGCATTTGAACTTGAGTCTTCTTGACTCCATGCCCAGTGCTCTATCCACTGCACCACCTAGCCACCTGTGCTTTAGATTACACCCATACAATCTGAAACAGTGGAGAGCTGTTGGGTTAGAGTCAGAAGTCTAAAGATTATAGGAAAAATGGTGATAGACATAGAGAGAAGGCACCACAGGGGGAAAGAGGGTCTGAGAAAGGTCTCTTGCAGAAGGTGAGATGGAGGGAAAGCTGAGAAAGCTGGGGGAATGGTGTTAGAGAGAGGGTGTATATACACCTTAGGAGGGTGAATGGAAAGAAGACGACATCAGGGAGAATGTGAATCATGGTTATGGCTACCTGAGATCATTGATTAGAGCTAGAATCACCACCACTTAATCCAATCTAACCCCCTCTCTTTATGGATGAGGAAACAAGCCTCGGAAGTTAAGGGACTTGGCCAAGATCACACAAGCAGTAAGTACCCAAGGGACTTGGGGGATGTGAATCTGGGTTCTCTGAATCCGAAGCCAGCACACCTTACATTGAAGAAGCCACGCAGAGCTTACAACCACTCTCATCCCAGTGCAGTAGCAGGGGACCAACCTTCCATTTCTTCAAGTTGAATCGAGGCAATGACAGACAGACAAATTAGGACTCACCGCACGTCGCCAATAGCTGCTAATACAAAAGCACTAAATTCTCAGCAAAAACTAATTTCCTCTTTAAAATCTGCTTGGTGCCTTGCTGTGGTTATGAAGGGCTCAAGATAAGGAGCAGGTTCTATCCAGTACTCTGGGTTTTATTGTGAAGCCCTTGAGGTAACAGGCTTATAAAAAATACTGCCAGTGTATTTTATGCTACTATTACTCTTCAGAATTAGTCTCACACTGCGCAGGGGGAGAGAATGGAAGTGTGAACATGTATGAATCCATCCCTCGATGCTTATGGCCTCTGTGAGGACCGGATCTGGTCTCTCTACATTGCGTGGCCCTATAAGTTGCAGTTTGTGGTTTCAGGCTGTCAGTGAGGTCATCCGCTGATGGCTCTGAGATGCTGGCCCAGCACTATTAATGTGATCTCTCCAGTGGGGCAGAAACCTGCCTTTCAAAGCCAGACCAATACATCCCTGCTCCAGAGGGCTCCAGGCTCTTCAGAGGTTGGGGAGGGAGGGACTGGGGAGGGACAGGGGACTGACAGCTGTGGGTCCTAAGGGAAGAATAAAGAAAACTGGTGGAACACAGGCAATTTCCATGAATTTCCACTCATCTCCTGTTGGAAAATTCAGTGGAGACGTTGACAATAAAGGTTACACTTGTCGTGTCCCGGTGGAAAATGATAGGAGCTTTCCCTTCATACCGAAGCATACCAAATAGAATTCCCTTCCCGCGGTCGGCCCGGGGTGCAAACAAGAACACTGGGAGATGCTCCCTCCCCACCCCCACTCCCCAATCAATGGGTGAGTTTGTCTGGATTTCTATTTACAGCATCTGTTTTCCATGTGGTTTGCATTTAGATGGTAATCCAGATACTACTTTGCAGCAAAGTCCTGGCTTTCTGAGCTGTCCGGATCGATTGTCTTGAACCAAATATCTAATTTTCAGATGTTTACAGATGCACGAGGAGAATATTTTAGAAATCATTGGGGAGCAAGGCCTCCAAGTCGAAATCTGAACCAAATGGTAATGAAAATACTTGCATTTCATAAAGAACCCAACTCTAAAATGGAAAAAAAGCATTCCGCCCAAAATTACAGCGAAGGCATGAGTTGTCTATCTTCTTTGGGAAATGAGTTACACCCCCCTTTCCTCATTTAGGCAAAAAAAGCACATATATGGTGCATTAAATCGGCATTTAATCATTTTTATAACTAAGTGTGGTTTTTAAAAAAGAGTTGTAAAAGACTTCCCAGGCAATGACACAACCATCTCTGTTCCTCAAGTGTTATTTCTAGGATTTATGATAATTCCTCATCTTGGGGGGAAAAAGATGAAGCTAATTGAAACAAACTTCATACTTTCTATTAATGCCATTTGAATACCACGCATGCTGCCAGTTACAAAGTGACATTAAAGCTGACGCTGTTCTCAACAACACCACAGCCCCTTGGTTTTATGTACTTTTTAATTTCCTCTATGGAAAATCTGTTCTTCATAAAAGAGCTGCTAAAGAAAATGTGGAAAAAACTGATTCATTCCATATTTACATTCTTGCTAGTACCTGGAAATGAACCAATTACCAGCCATGGGCCAGGAAAGACGTTAGCAGAGTCATTGAGAAAGCCCCTCTTCCTCTGGACCGAAGGGCCTTGGGAAAGTCCTACTTTGATAATATAAAACACCTTCCAAACTAATGAGATCTATGCTCATAACCTCTCACCCGACATCCTGGATCAGGCAGAGTTCTTGCAAATGGCCACCTTTGTTTGGCAAACCACCCCCCCCACACACACACACACACAATTCTCCCTCCAACAACAGGGAAAGCTGAGTGGCACCCACCAAACCAAAAGCTGCCTTCTCCAAATGAAAACAAGGCAAGTGATGAACATCCTTGACCTAGGTGCAAATGGGCAGCCCAACAGCCCCTGTCTGAGTCCACTACAATTGCAAGCCCTAAGTCTTTGAACCTGGTCTGCTAAGGTCATTTGCTGTTTTCCTTTTGAAGTGATCAACAAAAGAAAGGCAAGTTTCTACACTAACAGAGCAAAGAGTAAACAGCATTGTCATTGGCAGACTGTCCAAATGCATTCTCCATTCAGTTTATCATTAATGGCTTCTTTTCATTTTAGCATAGCAATCACAATTGCAGTCAGGTGGATCTGAGAACTTCACAGCAGCCAGAACACTGATCCATAGTTGAGTTTTTCTCTAAGTAAACATATAGATCGGTAGACAGACAGACAGATAGAGGTAGATAGATAAAGTATGGAAAGATAGAGATAAATTAGATAGTAGAGATACAGACAGGGAAATAAATGGAAGATAAAGGTAGGTAGGGAGGTGGGTGGATGGATGGATGGATGGATAGATGGATGGATGGAGAGATAGATAGATAGATAGATAGATAGATAGATAGATAGATAGATAGATAGATAGATAGATAGATAGATAGATAGATAGATAGATAGATAGATAGATAGATAGATAGATAGATAGATAAGCATTAATAGATAGAAAATTGATCCATCTCCTGGCTTCCTTCAAGTCTCACCTGGAATCCTACATTCTGCTAGAAGCTTTTCCAGATTCCCCCTTATTTCTAGTGCCTTCCCTTTGAGTTTATATTTATCCTATCACTTGTTTGTTGATTGTTGTTTTCATGTTTTCTCATTTCTTAATTAGTTTGTAAGCTCCTTGAGAGCAAGGACTGTTTTTGCTTTTCTTTGCATCTCCAGACCTTAGCATAGTGCCTGGCACATAGTAGATGATTAATGAATGTTCATTGACTTATAGATTAATAGATAGATAGATGACAGGTGGATTGACATATGATTTATATTATGATGCATATGGTATGATGAATTTGCCTGGATAATTATTTAAATTCAGTTTAACTATACTTTGTATCTCCCTCTTCCCTGACCCTCCCCCAGCCCACTCCCAAGTAAAACATAAGTTCCTTGAAAGCAGGAACATTGGGGTTTTTTCTCTTTGTAGAGAAGAAACTAAGTGGCCCAGTACATAGAACACAGGTCAGGAAGATCTGAATTCAAATCCTGATTCTGATACTTACTAGCCATGTGACCCCAGGCAAGTCACTTAGCTACTGTCTGCCTCAGTTTTCTTGCCTATAAAATAGGCAATAGTAATAGTCTGCTAGGATTCTTGTAAGGATAATTGAGATAATATTTGTCAAGTGCTTTATAAACCTTAAAACACTTTATAAATGCTGGCCATTATTATTGTACCCCGAGCACCTAGCCCTCTGACCAGCACATGTTGACTGTGCTTACATTTCATAAATGCTTATTGAATTGAATCAAATTGAATTGAATTGAATCCAGAAGAGAAATGGGAGGTGAGGAGTGTTGGTTCATAGATGACAAAATTCCCCACAGCACAAAGCAATATTCCATATTTTCTGTCATATTCTCTTCCTATTTTCTCCCATAGCACAAAGGTCAATCCCAACACCATCTTTCAAGATCACTGAAATACATGGCTGTCTTCAGGGACAACGTACAGCTCATCTAAAAGGTCATGAGGAATCTCCCAAGGGTTCCAGTAATGGACACATTCTTTGCCCGTAATGAGCACATTACCACCAAAAAGTAATAGGATTTTTGTTTTAAGGTATGGTAGTGAGCTGTAAATATGACCAACCTTATTTTCCTTTATTTTCAACTATTCTTCATGAAAAACCTTCCTCTGCGCATGCAGGTCAGCACCTGCTCTGTGATTCGTGTTCCAACATTTCACAGCCAACTGAAAAGTTAAATGATGTACCCAGTTTGACCCTCAACATAAGTTAACCTCTTGCAGCCTCAGTGTCCCCATCTGTAAAAAAGGCTGAAAATAATCACGCCCATTTCGTAGGGTTGTTGCGAGGACCAAAAGGGGTAACATATGTGTATCCCTAGCACTTAAGACAGTGCCTGGCAGGTGGTAGGCACTTCATGAAGCGCTATCTAAATGTTAGCTATGATGGTCGTTACTAGTCAGTCAGTACTTGAACCTCCATCTTCCTAACTCAGAGGTCAGCGCCCCATCCACTGTGCCATGAAGCTTCTCACCATATAGTAAGTTACTATTATTGCTATCATCATGGTTATTGTACAAAACCTGCCTCCTCTCCACACACACACACACACACACACACACACACACACACACACACACACACACTACCCACATTCAGCCCTTGCCTGGATTTTTAGAACAGATTCAGAAAAAGAAAAGAGTCAGATTGGTCTCCCTTTCTCCAGCCTCTCTGCTCTCTTTCTTCGGGTTTTGTTTTGTTTTGTTTTCCCATTTAGGGCCCTTGACAAACACTGTGACCACAGAATTTTGCTTATTGTTTTGGGGTTCCCTCCTCCCATCAATTGCAATAAGAGCATTTTTCAAGAAAGATGTTATTTTGGATGGAGCTGCAGGCTAAAAATAGTGAAATACTCTTGGCTCCCCAAGTTCTGAGTTCAAAAGGTGCTTAGATTAAATCCTGTGTACTTATCCATAGCTATCAATCTGTGTTAAACCACAGGACTTGGCACATAGTACACACTTAAAAAATGCTCAGTGACTGACTCACTAGTTGAAACCAGGGCTACCCTGGCAGGGTTACCAAGACTACCAACCCATTTCATGATCAGGTGGCTGACTCCCACATCACCAACCAAGGATGCTCAAACCTACTTGATCAATTTGAACATGGGCCTCAGTTTGCTCTCTGTAAAATGAGAGGATTGAATTAAGTGACTTCTGGGATTCCTTCCAGTTCTAAGTCTATGACCCTACATTGAAATGGGGTTTCTGTGTGTGTGAATGAATTTCCACTCATCTCTGCCACTGACGTGTCATCTCTGACTGTGCAGCCTACTTTGTAATGTAACCCCTACTGCGTGCTCATGTAAGTCTGAATGTTAGCATTAGAATATGCTATACGAGCACCAGTCCATAATACATGTCAGATAATAGCTGCACCCCATCACCCTTTATCACCCTCTGACCCAGCGTCGCTCCATTGCCATCCCTTATACCCCCCATTCCATCTCCTGGCTCCATAACTCTTCGAGTGCCAAGACTACCTACCTTCTCACCTCTCTCTGTCTCTGGACATTCAGAGATCCCTTCCAACACGAGGCCTTGCCTCATCCCTCTAGCAGATAGTGCTCCCCCCCAAAATTCATGTTTACTTTTTGGTATATATCTAATATACTTATTATAATAAGCAGATCATAAGTATGCTGTGTAGGTACAAAACGAGAATGCTTACTCTGAGCTTACATTCTATCGATGCAAAAAACAGGTAAAATATAAGTAAATATTAAGTAGATATAAAATAACTACTTAATATTTAATAAGTATTTAATAAGGAAACATGTTAAATAGATATGAATTACTTAATAAGGAAACATTAAGTAGATATAACTTAAATACATAATATTTAATAAGTACTTAATGAGGAAATATATTAAGTAGATATAAATTAATGACTTGATAAATAAATATTAAGTAGATATAAAATAAGTACTTAATAAGGAAACATTAACTAGATATAAATTAAATACTTAATAAGCAAACATATTAAGTAGATATAAATTAAATACTTAATAAGCAAACATTAAGTAGATATAACTTAAATGCTTAATATTTAATAAGTACTTAATTAGAAAATATAAGTATAAATAAATTAAGTACTTAATAAGTAGATATTAAGTAGATATAAAATAAGTACTTAATATTTAATAAGCACTTAAGGAAACATGTAAAGTACATATAAATTAAATTCTTTTTTTTTTTTTTAGTGAGGCAATTGGGGTTAAGTGACTTGCCCAGGGTCACACAGCTAGTAAGTGTGAAGTGTCTGATGCCGGATTTGAACTCAGGTCCTCCTGACTCCAGGGCCGGTGCTCTATCCACTGCGCCACCTAGCTGCCCCAAATTAAATTCTTAATAAGGACACATTAGATATAAATTAAATACCTAATATTTAATAAGTACTTACTAAGGAAATATATTAAGTGGATATAAATTAAGTAACTAGCAAGCCAATATTAAGTTGAGAGAAAATAAGTGCCTAATACTTAATAAGTAAATGATAAGCAGATATAGAAAATAAGTACTTGATATTTACTTATATTCTACAAGTTATTTCCCTAGACAGAATGTAAGGTCATTAAGGTCTAGAACTTTTTCATTTTTGTCCCTGAATAATAATAATAGTAATATAATTATAATAATAATAGCATTTATATAGCATTTTAAGGTTTTCAAAGTTCTTTACAAATATTATTTTATAGAACAAAACCCATGGGAAATAGGTGCTATTATCTTCTCCATTTTATAGTTGAGGAAACTGAAGCAGAGGCTAATGATTTGTCCAGGGTCATGTAGCTAGTAAGTGTCTGAAGCTGGATTTGAACTCAAGTTTTCCCAGCACTGAGTGTGGAAAGTCTTACTCTTTGAGTGACCACTTGATTGTCATTTCAGAGTAACTGGAACATAGCACATGTGATGTAACTCTTTTCCCCTTCAGTTTCATTTTAGCCCTTGGTGCATTCCATCAGAAGGGAATCCATTGGCCCAAATCTTTTTGAACAGGTTTACCATTCTGCCATCAGCATGGTATAGACAATCTGCTTCTCAGTTCAAATGCTTGGCATGTCCATGAACCAACTACGCCAATATTGCCCCTTAAAAGATGATCACACGAGTGGCAATGGGAGCTGAGGAGCCCAGCTTCCCTAGTGTTCTCTCTATGGGTTTCTGAGAAATGGGCCTTTTAATGCTGGCGAGAAGGGCTGCAAGCCACTGAGCCAGGTGGTGTTCCTGAAGAGGCGTGCAAACTTCTCCTCTTGGCCAATGGGGATTTGGACATAGTTCTGGACTTGTGGGTTTCTGTGAAGAGGTGGTTACTCAGTGAGCGATTCCGTGCAGAACCCAGCATCTCTTGAGTTACGTGACAGTATCGTACTGACTTGTAGTCATTTAGATAGAAAAGGAATACATGTTCATCCATGTATCCATTATTAAATCCCTACTGTGTGTGTGGTTCAGCACTGGGAGAGATACCAAATGTATAATAATCATCATTAGCAGTATTATCGTAACAAAAACGTTTCCCTTTTATATCAAAGTGGCAATGTATAAAGAGCCCTATACTTAGAGTCAGGAAGATTCTTTTCATTCTTTGTATTTTTATCCCCAGTGCTTATCACACTTCCTGGCATACAGTAGGTACCTAATTAATAACAGGAGCTAAGCGATACTGAGGATAGAGCATTCGTTCTGGGGTCAGGAAGGCTTCAATTCAAATCTGGTTTCAGACTCTTGTTAGCTGTGTGGCCCGAGGCAAGTCACTTAAAAAACCTATTTGCCTCAGTTTCCCCTTCTATAAAATGGGAGTAACAATAAATAACACCTACCTCCTGGGGATGCGATGAAGATCAAACGAGACAATGTTTTTAATGTGCTTTGCAAAAAGCATCATATAAATCCTGTTATTCTTATTATTATCTCCATACCTGATTAATAATAACAGCTTATTGGTCAGTTACTTACTATGTGAGCCCAGGAAAATTATGTCACCTCTCTTAACTTCTCTTCACAGATGAAATGGAAATTAAAGGATTATTGCTCAAACTGGATAAAATAGATGCCCCTTGCAAACTTGGACTCACCATGTGAGCATCAATCACCCTCTAATTGCTTTTCAGGGTTACAAAGCCTTTTATAGTCATTCTATTATCCCTCTCCTCACCTAAAATAAGCCTATGAGGCAACTAACATTCAAGTGAAACGATTAACCCCATCTGAGAGTTGGGGGGTTGGGGACTCCATCAGTCAGTCAACAAATATCTACTTAGCACCTACTATGTGCTGAGATCCCACATCCAGTGAGTAGGAAGGCTTGACATCAAGCTCAGATCTTCAGATGCTTTTTCCACAAGGCCACACAGCAACATGGCTGCTGCGCTCAAGGAGAGTAAAATGCAAGTGAATGGCCAAGAAATATGTCCGCCCCAAAATTAAACAAAGGAGCGTATGATGGTCTGGCTGTGCCCTGGCCTTCTCTGCACACCTGGGGCCTGACTTTTCAATTTAATCCTCTCCATCTGGAAGAGGTAAATTGGTCCCCTAGAACAGGTGCCTTCACCTGCCAGGCCCCTGGGACACCATTTAGTAAATTGCTTTCCCCAGGAAATGAAAAACAATACATTTTTTTTTTAATCACAGGAGACCTGCACTTTCTGTACCCAGCACTGTGCTAGATACTAGGGATAGGAAGACATTTAAGAAAGAAGGAAAAGGCAGAGTCCTGCCCACCTAGGGCTTATGATCTACTGTGTATAAGCAAAACTCACCCAGGGAACATCAGAAAACAAGCAGGCACAAATGCTAACTCAAAGAGCTTTAATAAAAGGGAGAAATGGGTGTGAGCTGGATTAGAGAGAGAATTGTCCTTCATGAGACAAGTAAGGTTTGAAATGGAATCTGAACGATGGTTAATATTCCAAAGGGTAGATGGAAAAGGAAATGCTTTCTAAGCTAAGGGGGTGGTACCAGCAAAGGCCTGGGCCCAGGAATGGGCAAGAAGTCAGAGAGGGCAGGGCAAAAAGAATGATCTGAACACAATGAAAGTACAACAGAGTAATGGTACAAAGCTTAAATAGGGTGGGATGGGGCAGGTCCCTGAAACCCAAGGCCTGGAGCTGGGATTGCATTACACTGGAAATAAAGGCATTGTGGGTTTGGTTATTTTTATGATGTAATCATTTCCCTCTAGGATTGTGTATGAGAAGAGGGAACCATCTTCCTTCTCACTGGTGCAACCCAATCCAATACCCATAGTTTCTTTCCTTGACTTCCCTTTCTTGACATAATTGACAAAAGGTCAGCTTAATCCCAATAGTATAGAAACTGCTCCTAATTCCCTTTAATGAATATTCTCATCTTCGAAAATGCTATCCGTTGTAACATCACTTTCTGAGGTCCCAAATACTGAGAAAACAGAATGACGGATATTTTATGTGTCTTGAAACAGGGCCTTGGAGTAAACATTTAATTTTTCATTCATTCATTCATGAAGCTACTGACAAACATTTGGCTCAAAAATGACTCTTTGTAACTGTGGATTTTTTGAACATCCATCTTCATAATAATAACTACAACAATAACAACAACAATAATAATATCAACAACATTTTAAAAACAAAATGGTGGACTGTGGTTCTTGGGAGTGGATGGGGTGGGGGGAGTAGCTAGAGCTAAGCATTGACTGTTTAGATCTGGATGTTTCCAAGGATAAGAAGCAAAGGGAAAGAGAATAAAGGAAAAAAGGGAAAAAGAAATCAAGGGAAGAAGGGGGAGAAGTAGAAAGGTAAAGGAGGATGAGATGGAGGGAAAGATAGTTTTTATAACTGCTTAGAGGAAAGTCACAATTTAGAAACAATTATTTATACATCTGGCTTATAACAAAATTATATTATGCAAATGATGCCCTCTATCAGCTTGAAGCTGAAACTCTGATTATAACAATATGGGCCCTGTGCTAGAATAGCAGCAGACAGAAAGGAAATGCTAGTCAGCAGCCCAACCAGGAAAGACTTATTTTGGTCCATAAATTATGCAGCTTTGTATTTATTCAATTAAGCTAATCCCGAATGAATCCTTCTGGGAATGTTCTGTGTAAACATTACAAAATCCAGCCGGAAGCAGCTCACCTCCATCCGGTCCCATCCGGAAGGCCAGAGCCACAGCCGTGGCCCCCCACACCCCCCAAGGTCTGCTCAGGTTGTTGTTCTTCCTTTGCCTCCCAAGCAACTTCTCCAGCATGAGCAAGACCAGCTTTAATTTAAAAAGAAAAAAGAAAGAGCCCTCCTGGTTTCTGGGCCGTGCAAATCCAGGGGAGGCCACGCAAGGCCTGCAAAGTTGATTGTTTGGGGCTGCAGTGGCCTGGGACATGGATGGCGGTTTTATTAAATCTGAGCATTCTTCAACAAGCATTGAGTGAAAGGTAATATGGAGAGATTCGCAGGCTGGCCCTCCCAGACGCTCCCTGACAGCTCCATCGTAGCATGGACTTGGAGGGGCCTCCCCACCTTTTCACTGCTCTTCATCAAGTGGAACTATCTAATATTTTCCATCTAAGTCTCCCACTTTATTGGGTACAATAACCAGCCCCCTATTCATGACTGAAGTTATTCTGACATCCTCAAAGGGCACAAACACAGGGAATATGGGAGTCAGGGCTGGTTTGGGGTATTTTGTTTGGGTTTTTAGGTGAAGCTATAAATGCTCGTTGATGGATGCACTTACCACTTTAACCTAATCAGGAAAAAGCTGTGAAGCCCCAAACATCTCTGCCTCAAAAAGTCCCTTTGGCCTCTTTGGAGTTTGAACCTTGGCTAGTTCCCTTGGATACCAGCAGAAATTTCAGGGCCTTTGACCCTCACCTGGCCAGAGTTGCCTTCAATTCCATTCCATTCCATTCAATTCAACAAGTATAAATTAATTACCTACCATATGCAGACCTTGTGCCAAGTTCTAGGCATACAAGGACAAAAATGATGTCTCTGACCTCAAAGAGTTTACATTCTCCTGGAGAAGCTATGAATTTCAAGAGAGAGGGAAACAACTGCATGCACACAACCAATGAGCTACAAAATACTTTTTAAAAATACAAAATAATTTCCTGGGAGTGTTAATGAGCCCAGAAATCAGACAAGACCTCTTGTAGGAGATCACACCGAAGTGGAAGCTTAGAGAGAGTTCCAAGAAATAACCTGGAGAAAGGCAGAGTATTCCCAGCATAGGGGACAGCCCGTGCCAAGGCATGGAGAAAGGAGAGATGTCTACCTTCGAGCATCTATTCACTTTTTAAACATTAGAGAAGGTCTGAGACACAAACATTCTGGGTTGTTTCCTAAGCTAGTTATATAAGCAAGTTTGATTTGATTATTTGGTTCTGTTGCAGGCAGGTAGAGGGAAGGACTCCAAATTAAAGAGAGAAAAAGTAGAAAAAGGACAGATGGAAAACATTATCTGCCCCAGGAAAACAACACTGGTGGTAAATTCATCTTTGGACTAGTTTGGTGATACATTAAGTGAAAACTTTTTGTTATTGCTCTATAAATGTGTTATGTTAAAAGTCCACAGAATTAAGAATTTAACTTCATTCCCTTGGATACTGGCAGAAAAGTGTTCAAAGCAGCAAGTACCATCATTTAATCTTACTAGGCAGCCCAGAAGACACAACGACCTGGAAATTACCAGCAGTAAAAATACGGTATCAAGTTCTTAAATTAAAATCTCATAGCTAAAATCTTTATAAAGAATTACAAAATATAGAATGGTGTTGGAGAGGGAAAGATGGGGAGAAAAGAAAGATTTAGTACTTCTGTTTTGACCATGAAATCGCCACCCTCCACCAATATTTCCTATGCTAAGGATCCTCTCCTAAGTATTTTTCAAGTTACCCAACTACAAAGTGATCCCTTGGTCACTTTGAATGGAATGATGTGTGATTGTGTGTTTTAAAATAGAGTATACCAACCCTCTAACAATAACCACATGGAACCAGAAACACCCTATGTCTAAGGCTCACCTGTTTCCCTGATCTTGACTTGTCGCTGCTCAGAGAAGTTTGGCCGTAACAGAAGGATCACCGGCTTTCCAGTGTGCACAGTGTGATGGTAGGAATGGGGTAGCAAAATGACTTCAGTGCACTGCCAAGCAAGGGTCAGATTGTTAGCTAGTCATTCCCTCTCTAACTCAGACAAAAAATAAAGGTCCTCCTGGCTCAATTCCATTCCCTCCAACAAGCCTTTATTTACCAATGCCTTCAGCATGCCAGGGTGCTAGGAACACAAAGACAAACTGCATGGCAGGTCCTGCCCTTAAGCAATTCACAACAAGACTCTTGGATTTTTGTTGTTGTTCAGTCCTTTGAGTTGATGCAACTCTGTGTGACCCCATTTGGGATTTTCTTGGCAGAGATACTGGAGTGGTTTGCCATTTTCTCCTCCAGCTCATTTTACAGATGAGGACATGGAGGCAAAGAGGGTTAAATGACTTGCCCAGGGTCACACAGCTAGGAAGTGTCTGAGGCCACATTTGAACTCGGGTCTTCCTGACTCCAGGCCCAGAGCTTTGTGTAGATAGTATAAAGAAATACAAGTATGCAAAATAGGGAGCTGCTAGGTGGTGAAGTGAATAAAACACCAGCCCTGGATTCAGGAGGACCTGAGTTCAAATCCAGCCTCAGACACTTGACACTTACTAGCTGTGTGGCCCTGGGCAAGTCACTTAACCCTCATTTCCCTGCCCCCCCCAAATTATGCAAAACAAATTCAAGGGGCACTCACAACTGTGGCTCTGTGAAAGACTCATGTAGAGAGTAACACTTGAGCTGAGTCTTGAAGGGAGTCAGGAATCTCAAGAGTCAGGGACTAAGGAGAGTGTATTCTAGGCATGGTTGACACCTTGTACAAAAGCCAGGGGCAGAGATGGGGTGTTGTGTAAAAGAAACATGAAGTGGGCTGATTGGCTCACTGTTGTCCAACATGTATGAGTGAACCAATCTGATGAGGATAAACACTTTTTACATGACTTGTGCTAACATTTACCATAATGTCAATGACTCCCATATTAATTCTCCTAATGTTTCCTTCCACACACAATAATCCAATCCTGCAGCAAGGGTGAGAGGAAGAAGATGAATCTTGAGAGCATTAGGCTACTATTCTCATGCCTTTGTCCATACTAATAGCAACCTTGAACATGGATCCGGATTTGACATTAGGATGTTCCTTCATCCTTAATTTCCTAAAATTTACAGGTGTCAAAGGGCAGATAGGTGGAAAAGTGGATAGAGTGATGAGCCTGGAGTCAGGAAGACCTGAGTTCAAATCTGACCCCCATACTTAGTACCTGTGTGATCCTGGGCAAGTCACTTAACCCTTTTTGCCTCAATTTCCTCATCTATAAAATGAGCTGGAGAAGAAAATGGCAAACCACTCCAGTATCTCTGCCAAGAAAATCCCAAATGGGGTCACAGAGAGTTGGACCAACCAAAATGACTGAACAACAAAAATCCACCCAGTATGCCCTGTGTGATCTTGGGCAGATCGCTTCATGTCTTTGGATTTTAGTTCCTCATCCTTAAAATGAGTGAGTTGGACTCAGTAATCTCTAAGAATTGTCCCAGCTCTAAAGCTATAGAATAGACTGCTATCCTCAGCAAACCTTATGTTTCTGGAGCCAAGAACCTCAGGTATCTTCATTGTTGCTCATGGGCAATATTTTTTGTCCTTTGTTCATTCGTCTTGATAATCCATTTGATCCTACATCTAACAGTAGATCGCCAAATAGACTTCATGGTTTTCTAATTGCCATCATTAACAAGGAATCCAGTTTTGCCAAAAAATTAAAGGTCACTCAAAGCAATCAATTAGCTTATCAGTAAGCATTCATTAAATAATTAAAATATACCAAACACTATGCTAATCCCTGGGGGGATAAAGGCAAAAACAGTCCCTGCTCTTAGGGAGCTCACAGTCTAATGGGGGTTGAGGGAAAAAGGGAATAAACTAGGTACATACAAGATTCCTGCAATGATAATGGAAAGAAATCTCAGGGGGTGATGGCACTAGCCACAAGTACCAGAAAAAGCTTCCTGGAGAAGGTTGGATTTGAGATGGATGTTGAAAAAAGCCCAAGGACTCTAAAAGGCTAAGGAGAATAGGAAGAATATTCCATGTCTGGGCCAGTGAAAGTTTTTTGAGTCGAGGGTCAATTTAATACAACCCTCAACCATTATTTTTTCCTTCCCAAAGAGTAGGGCAGGGGCAGCTAGGTAGCACAATGGATAAAGCACCAGCCCTGGATTCAGGAGGACCTGAGTTTAAATCGGGCCTCAGACACTTGACACTTACTAGCTGTGTGACCCTGGGCAAGTCACTTAACCCTCATTTCCCTCCCCCCCCCCCAAAAAAAGAGTAGGGCAGCCAGGGAAATTTTTAAGAATCCCTCTGCAAAAATGCAAAAAGCTTTCCAGTTAGAGGAATTCATCTCTGTGAAGAATTCTGACTAATGACAAGCATTACATCTAAATCCATAGTCACGGCTTTTTAAAAGGAACAGATTGGATCAAAATGATTTGCTATTCAACAGGCATATCAACCCACCGATTACAAATTCAGTTTGTAAATATAGCCCTTTCTCCTCTGTAAAAAGAGAGAGCAATGAAAGCAAAATTTGGTTTGTGGGCTCCTATTAAATTAGCATTGATTTTCTTTTTACTGCCAAGCTAAAGAAATATCAACACTAAGGAGTTCTTTAACCCTATTTAAAGTGTGCCTGTTTACACTGGATTTAGTACCCAGGGTGTTTATCTTGCTGTTTACAAGGAATAAAAAAATCAATGGCTGGAGAGAAGGTGTTTTCTGAAAATTACAGTCACTCTAGAAGCTACAGGAACACCCAGTATGGCTTCACTTAATGAGCTCCAATTGAAACCAAGAAAGAAGAGTTTAATCCAATAAGGCAGAACATTCCTAACTGTCCAAATTTGATTCGTTCTGGGTATGAAAGGCTCATTTAAGCCAAATATTGACTCACATAAACAGAATTCTTTGAGTGGCTGGTCTTGCCTTTCAAAAATATTGGACTACTTTTTTTTTTTAATACTAGATCCCAGGCTCAAAGGGCAGGAACTACTCACAGGAAAGATCCCAACACTGCTTCATTTCTGATCTGAGCTAGTTTACCTGCCCTGAGGCAACCTGGTAGTCCCTCGATCCCAGGGACTCACTACAGTGATGAAAAGCTAAGTGCGGATATCAGATTGTCACAGCCTTTTGCACCTTACAACTCCAAGTTCAAGAGATCCACCATATGCCATCTATGGGTCATCATGCTTGACTTGAACTATTCCTGAAAGCAAAAAGCTTAAAACCTATATGTGTGTGTGTGTGTGTGTGTGTGCATGAAGTGTGTTTTCACAACTAAAGACAGTATATGGCAGCACACGTACAAGGATCTTAGAGAGTAAAGTACAAGACGGCTGGAAAGTGAAGTAGGGGCCAGGTTGAGAAGAGCTGTAGGTAATAGGGAGCCAGTGGAGTTTATTGAGCACAGTGTACTTGATAAAAATGTCAGTGCACTTCCAATGGGGCAGTCAAAGTGTCAGAATTCCCTATAAAAACCAGTGAATCTTGCAATATCAGTAACATATCTTCTGGTGTATTTTGTTACCTATGTGAGTTTGTGTATAAAATACTCCCACCCTTAAGGAATAGAAAGCAACGTGTCCATTAGATTTTTCCCAAATAAATAACCCTTTCATGATAGAAATACACTAGTCATTTGTAAGATCAACATGTTACCATCACAGCCCTGGAACTGGAAGGTGAGCTTAGAAGTCATCTATTGCAACAATCCCATCTGATAGATGAGGAAACTGTCCCAGAGATGTGGTGACTGGCCTCATCACTTAGGTAGTGAAGATCATTCAGGATCTGTATCCAGGCCTTGACTCTGTAACGATTGGAATGATGCCACCTGCTGGAGACTTGCTGTGGAGGAGTTCTGCCCATGAAGGGAAGGTCTTTGAGGGCAGGACCAGGAGTCTTTTCTTTAGCATCAGGAAGTGACGCGGGCTAGTGGGAGGAGGAAGGAAGAGACTGGCGCTCAGTCTGGGGCTTTTTCCTTTGGACTCTGGTGGAGAGCGGAGCTAGAAATGTGCTCTCCCTTTAATAGATAGGAATCTAGGCCTTTCTCTCTCTTTACCAAAATTCTTATTCTCCTTAATAAATGCTTAAAAGTCTAACTCTTGCTAAAGCTTATAATTTATTGGCGACCACTCATTAGATATTTTAGACAGTTTAGCTAGAATTTTAGCCCTTAACAACCCCAAAGCCTACAAATGCTCTCTCCACTGCCCTCTACTCACTGCTTTTCACATCTTGGCCTGTTTAGTAAAATAGCTTCCATTCCTTCTAAAACACAAGCCAAATTTTTCCTTTCATATAATACAACCCTAGATCAGTTCTTTCCCCACTTACATTTTGGGACAAGTTAAGTAACTCAAACTTTGTTGGGAAATAAAAGGAAAGGTCAAATACAGGCCAATTGACTGGAGAATTCACTGAGAACACATCAGTATATACTGCTCCCATCCCACCGCCATATTATATTGTATTTAACTTCATATATATTTTCTAGTATTTCACCTCAGTGAGTTTTTTCTATCTGGCAGAAGGCAGGAAATCTTCATTTTTGCCTTTTTTATCCCCAGAATCCAGTCAAGTGGCTGGTCCATAGTAGGCACTAGATATATGTTTGAGTTTTGTTTGTTTGTTTGTTTGTTTGGTGAGGCAATTGGGGTTAAGTGACTTGCCCAGGGTCACACAGCTAGTAAGTGTTAAGTGTCTGAGGCTGTAGATATATGTTGATTAAATATTGAATGAATGAAGACATGAAATGGCAAACATATTCCTGGCAATTGAGAGATTTCATTTTAGATATAACCCAATTATTTCAAAGACTTCAGGCTATTAAACATTCAGACTAACAACCTTTCAAGATTCCTGTCAGAAAAGTCATCGCTGTGATTTCAGACAGTAGTGGCTGGCACATAGTAGGCGCTTAATTTTGATTGACTGAGTTCACAGAAGCAGCTTTGTGTAGTGAAGTAGAAAGAACAATGACTTTGGAGTCAGAGGACCCGCTCTCAGATTTGATTCATCTCCCTTATTATTGGTACAAACTTAGACAAGTCATTGTCCTCTAGCTCGATTTCTTCACCTATAAAATGAGAGTATTGGACTAGACTTCTGAGGGTGCTTCTATGTCTAATCCTAGGACCCTATAAACCTAGTAACTATCCTCCAAGTTGATACTGGCACTGCCTAACAATCGATCAATTAAAATATTTGTGAGGTGCCTACTATTTGCCACACATTGCACTTGATGCTTATCCTGTAGTGGTTATCAGATACCCAAGAAGTATCCTTCATTCTGTCTACTCTAGATTGATTCATTACAAGTTGAACCAAAATCAATCAGTGGCTTCAACAGGAAGATACCATTAGAATGGTTTGGTCAATGGTTCTTGGTTCTACTAGCTGTCCTTCAGACTGACCTCAAATACCATGGGCTTGCCTTGAAATTTCATCAACTTTGACTTAATTTACAAAAAGTTTATTTCACTCAATTCTCCTGAAAGGGAGGGTAGGATCGTTTCCAAAGTTTTTCCTGATAAA
This sequence comes from Dromiciops gliroides, assembly GCF_019393635.1. Taxonomy (NCBI): domain Eukaryota; kingdom Metazoa; phylum Chordata; class Mammalia; order Microbiotheria; family Microbiotheriidae; genus Dromiciops; species Dromiciops gliroides. The sequence continues at coordinate 18,402,172 of NC_057863.1, forward strand.
GACTGCAAATGGGTCCTAGCTCTTAAAAATAATTGTCTAACTTCAGATGAATCACACTGAGCATCTCTCTTTCCCCTGTCAATAGCTCTTTCCCATAGAAACAAAAACCATGTCTTCACGATTGCATATTTCAAGAGAATCATTCTCCTAATTGAAAATTGCATCCCAACTCTTTATACATGATGGGTTCAAATGATTACTGCTTTCTCTTTCTCTGTTTACTTTTTTAAGAAAGCTTTGCTAGCTAGATGAAATCAGTGTGACCTGTCTTCATAAGTATCTAAGGGAGTAGATAGTAGTTGTTGCTATGCAGTCTTAATTAATAGCTGTATTATTAATCTAAATAACAACATCATAATAATGAAATCAGTTATCCTCCCTTGTGAATGCTGCAAGGTTGGAAAATTCATAGACATTTCCGTAACTGTTCCATTTGATTTTATTAGGTAAGGCTGCTTAAAGTTGAATATAAGTACTTGGCCATGATTCAGAAAATGATGCTTGTAATCTCAAGAATGTGGCCATTCAGGAAAAGGTTTGATAGCTCAACTGTACTCAATGGGTCATAACTTCGGGGTTGTTGCTAGCTTTTTTTTCCAGTAAAGATAAATACAAACTACTTTCAATGTCTTCAAATTTCTATTTTCTTAGTATTATCTATGAGGATTCTTGGCAAATGCATTTGGAAAATGATGATACATAGGATTGGGCTTACTCTAGTCATTCAATATTTGCATCAGTTGGTACTTCAGTGGGGTCCATAATGCTATTGGTGGCAGTGTTCCCTCCTCCAGTGCAGATCACAGCTCATCTGTGACTTCTCATCCTAGGCAATTCATGTCTAAGTCTCTCCATAAATCACCCAATGCACTGGATAGATGGAGGATTCACTCAATGCATTGGAACTCATCCCTTTCTTGCAAAACCTCAGGGTTGCCAGTGTTGTGGGTTTTTTATCTATTGCCTTTGGGTTTCATTTTATAATCAGCCCACCTTCTTTTAGGTTCCAATATATCCTAAGGAGTAGTTTTTATGACACCCAATCACACAAATACAATTTATCAATCAGTCAGTAAATGTTTATTAAGCACCTACAATTTACCAAGATGAAATGCTAGGTATTGGGGATATTCAGACCTCCTCTATGATCCACCAGCTCTTCATCCTGAAGTCTCACTTCAGTCCTAAAATTTACACATTGAAAGTACCTCCCACCCCTCTAGCCTCTCACTCAAATTGGATAGTTCCTCCCAGAACCTACATTTAAGAAAGGCACTGGCCAGCCATATCTCATTCGTCTCCAGGCTATGCTTTACTATGCACACATATCTTTATCCACTCCCCCATTACACACACACACACACACACACACACACACACACACACACACACACACACACACACCTTTATCTTCCTTTTATGTATCATCTTCCCCCATTGGCTGCTTCCAGAGGCAGCTAGGTAGTACAGTGGATAGAGCACTGGGTCTGGAGTCAGGAAGACCTAAATTCAAATCTGGCCTCAGACATTTGCTAGCTGTATGATCTTGGCCAAGTCACTTAACCTTTATCTATCTTAGTTTCCTCATCTGCAAAATGGATGATAATAATAGCACCTACCTTATGGGGTTGTTGTAACAATCAAATGAGGTGGAGGTAATGTTTTAGCTGGTGCTTAATAAATGTTTATTTCCTTTTTTCTTCCCCTGGATAAGCTTCTTGAGGGCAGAGGCTGTCTTTCCAGGTCCATTTGTATTCCCCTTGCTGGCATTTAATAAAAGTTTGTTTATTATCTGATGAAATAGTCCCTCCACTCAAGAAATTTACAAGTCATCATTTGAAATATGGTACCATCGGCTTATGTCTGCCATATATTGGAGGGGGTATTATGTAGTGGAAATGGTAGCAGAGTTGAAGTCAGGAAGACCTGAGTTCAAATCTGGCCTTGGACATTTACTAGCTTGTGATCCTGGACAAGTCATTTAACCCTGTTTCTCTCTGTTTCCTCATCTGTAAAATTATCTGGAGAAGAAAATGGCAAACCACTCCAGTATTTTTGCCAAGAAAACCCCAAATGGGATCAGGAAGAATTGGACATGACTAATCAATGAAACAACAATAATATTAACTTTGGGTTATTTATAATAGCAATTCTTCCAAAATCATCATATTCCATGATTTACAAGACATATGTATCGCTGGAAAATTACTATGTTAAAGGAGATGTGTTTTAGTACCAAGATTGTTTGGGGATCATTTAAAGCACAAGACAATATCCTAAATTCAATCTTTCTCTCTACATTTCTCCTACTCTGCTTATTTCTCCTGCATCTGCTCATTCTCTATCTACAACATCTAGTCGAGAGAGAGAGACAGAGAGACAGAGAGACAGAGACAGAGACAGAGAGAGCGCACTAGAAAGACTGTTTAGTTAGATAGATGTCAATGGCCTGTATACTCAACTCCATGTCTCAGTCTAGGAAATGGGCATCTTTTCATCCATTTTGGTATTCTAATGTAGATGATCAGACCAACCTCTTTTGCATTACTGTTGGCTTCACTGAGGGGGCTTTGTAGTGTTAAGATACTGGGTGCTGCTCTAATTAGTACTGGACTTTTCTTCAAGTAGTACACTTTGGAAAACATCACCTTTAATAGGAGATTGTGCTTTACTCGGCTTTACGCAGGACATCATCCGTGCTGCTGCAATATTGGAGATGAGCATAGGTCCTCCATTTTACTAGAGAGAGATGTCTTCCCAAAGAACTAGGTTAATTATGACTTCATAGACCTTGCCCATCCATTCAAATGCCTCCCCATTGGTATCTTTTACTTTCCAGTCATTCATAAGTGATTTATGTTCTCTTTAATTCTCTGTATAACATTGGGGTTGGATTTTTTTTTTGCTTTCATTTAATCCATTAGACTTGTGGCACCACATTTCTTCATCTTTAATACTCTAAGGAGGTACAAGATCAAGACAGATGTGGATACAGATGACCTTATATAATCCATTTTGGAAAAACAATCCAAATGATAACAATAACAACAACAACAATCACAGCTAAAATTGGAACACTTTAAGGTTTGTGAAGTAATGTGATTTCCCTCTCTTATTCATGTGATCCTCACAACAACCTTACATTCGAGGTAGATCTTATTTTTACCTCATTTTGGAAATAAGACAAATTAAACTGATAGGAGTTAAGTGATTTCCCAGAGCCACACAGTTAGTGTCTGGGGCAAGATTCAAGCTCAGGTCTTCCCTATTCCAAGACCATCACTCTATCCTCTACACCACTGGTTGCTACAAGCTATATATTAATTTAGAAAACCACACATTAACATTATTATCTATTGTTGTTATTATTTATTATTATTACCTATGTTTTATTGTTTTTTAACTGTTTCTCAATTACATTTTAATCTGGTTCTGTCAGGAGTTTTGAGAATTCAGAGAGTTGGTCGTGTCTGCTCTGTACTAACTAACTGCCTCAGGAATCAAGATTTTTCTTGAATTACCCAGATAACTCAGGCTAAAGTTGGTTTCTTGCTGGAATTTTCTAGATACTTTTGAATAAATTTCTATTTCCTTGTTCAAGCTTGACCATACACATCAAGAGTTACCTTTCTAGGGGCAGCTAAGTGGTGCAGTGGATAGAGCACCAGTCTTGGAGTCAGGAGGACCTGAGTTCAAACCCGGCCTCAGACACTTGATCCTTACTAGCTGTGTGACCCTGGGCAAGTCACTTAACCCAATTGCTTCACTAAAATTTTTTTTAAAAAGAGTTACCTTCCTAAATCACAATGGATATGATTCTTTCACGTGGTATACATTTACAATCGACCAAAAACAATGCAAAGTTGATGCTGGGTGAGAACAAATGGCAACCCATTATATTGTGTATGAATTAGAAACAGAGTAAAAGATGACATCAAAGAAATGTAGGGACAAAAAGATGATGGGATGGTCACATGGCAATAAAGAAGTCTGTCTGTGAGTCAACAAGCATTTATTAAGTAGTCCCTTGAGTTCCAGGCACTGTGTTAAATGCTGGATATACAAAAATGGAAGGGAAATAACTCCTGCTCAGAGGGAGCTAACATTCTAATAGGGAAGCCAACATGTGTACACCTAAGTACATACATAAATAATTTATTCAAAAGGAATCCAGGTTGGTTACAGATGGAAGAGCATTAGCAGCCAGGAGTGTGAACAGTTCAGGAAAAACTTTCCTATGCACTTGAAATGCATCTTGAAGGAAACCAAGGATCTCCAGAGGTTAAAGTGAGATGGCAGAACATTCCAGAAATAAGAGAACAACCCATGCAGAGTAACAGAGATTTGATGTGGAGTGTTATGTGTGTGAAATAGTACAGTAAAGACTAAATCACAAAGTAGGGGGTAGGAGGAGGGAGTGATAATAGAAGTCAGTGAGGATGAACACTGAGAAGAGGACATTAGATTTGGCAGTTAAAAATTCATTGATGATTTTGGAGAGGAGCAGTTTTAGCGGAACAGTAAGGCAGGAAGCCAGATTAATTAAGTTGAGGTTAAGAAAAGAATGTGAAGAGAACAAGAGGAAGAACTGAGTGGAGATAACTTCTTCAAGGAGTATCCCCCCGAAAGGGAGGAGAGAGAGAGAATGATAATTAGCAGGGAAGGTCAAATATGGTGAGGTATTTTTTATTAGCTCATTTTGGTTTTTGAAGGATGGTGGCAACAAGGACATATTTGCAGAAAGAAGAAAAGGACTTGGAGATTGGAAGATAGAGTGTGGGGATGAAAATCTATGAGAGAAAACAAGAAGTAATGGGATCAAAGATTCAAGCAGAATGGCAAACTTTGGTGAGGAGAAGGGTCACCTTTTCATCAGAGACTGGAGAAAAGTAAGAAGGTGTAAGGGATGAAGACAAGGGGCTATAAAATGAAAGTAGTAGTTGTCAGATGAGAAAGGGAGAAGAAAAAAGGAATTCTCCATAAAGAGCTTCATTTTTTCAATAAAGTTTGAAGTGAAAGCCTCCACTAAGAAAGTGGGTAAAGAGAGTACTCTTGGAAGTTTGAGAAAAGGAAAGATAAAAAATGAATAGCTTATGAGCATCAACGTTATCCTTGTGAAATAAAGAAAACAAGGAAATCCCTCAGAATGTTGTGGGGATGGGAGGCCATGAAGAAGAGAGGCAGGCACAGATGGGTCGTGATCCTCATTTCTAGAAGGAATACCCACTTTGATGAGCCATTGGAGTATTCAAGTGTCATTGAATCTTAATTTTTAAAACTACTCCATTTCGGCAGCTTTCTCCTTTACACATGGTTGGGGGCTCATGGGAGAGCCTTCTGCCCTGTCATATCACATTACTCATGAGACAGAAAGCAGGTAATTCTGAGGCTAATATCGTCTTTCAGTATTAAGACTGACAGATGAAATGTTGTAATACATTCGCAAAATTTGATGAAAGAAGAAAAGAACATTCTCGGTTAATAAAGTATGGCCCAGGTCCAGGCAGCCAGATGTGAGCTTGATTCATGGAAAATGATTTACATGGTCCAATTGCACTGTCTCTACAATTTTCTTTTTACACATCAGTCTAGATCTAGATTATGGGGGGAGTACGGGGAAGGAGACTGTGTGTGTGTCTAAGATTTATGTGCTGGTTTTTGTTTTCATTTTGATTTATCATTAGATTCTTGGGCTTAACTTTCTCTAGTCTTCTGTGAAAAATGATGTAGTATTTGTTGCATTGGTTGTACTTAATGATGAACCTTTCAATAAACCCACTAATATAAAAATGATCAAAATACTGTGCACTTAATTTAATACACCATATGATTTACCTTTGAGTGCTCAGGCAGCATGAACATCCAAATGACCAAGTCTGTATGTCTACCAGACCTAATACTAACTCACATTTATATAGAACTTTAGAGTTTGCATTGCCCCTTAGATGTATTATTTAATTTGATCTTCATAATTACCTGGTGGTATAGGTTTTGAATTATCCCCAGTTTAAGGATAAGGAAACAGAGACTAATTGAGGTGAAGTGACTTGGCTAGGGTCATGTAGCTCACAAATGACAGGGGCAGGATCTGAACCCAGTTCTTTGTGGAATTACAACTCTAGTTCCAGCCATGAATCCTACCTGTGATGCTTATTAGCTGTTTGAGCCTGGTCAAATCACTTAACTACTATGAGTCTCAGTTTTCTCATCTGTAAAATGAGGATAATTATACTGCCCAAGGCTATTGTGATAATCAAATTAGATAATATAGGGGCGGCTAGGTGGCACAGTGGATAGAGCACCGGCCCTGGAGTCAGGAGGACCTGAGTCCAAATCCGGCCTCAGACACTTGATGACACTTACTAGCTGTGTGACCCTGGGCAAGTCACTTAACCCCAATTGCCTCACCAAAAAAAAAAAAAAGATAATATATGTAGAACACTGTAAACTTTAAATGCTAAGTGTTATGATTATTATATTATCATCTCATTCTAACTTTTAAATATGTATATATATTCAGTGTCATGTCTGACTATGATCCCATTTGGGTTTGTTGGTTTTTTGGCCAAGAAACTGGAGGGATTTTCCACTTCCTTCTCCGGTTCATTTTCCAGATGAGGAAACTGAGGCAAACATGGTGAAGTGACTTGCCCAGGGTCACACAGTTAGGAAGCATCTGAGATTAGATTTGAACTCAAGAAGATGAGTCTTCCTAACTCCAGGCCTGGTACTCTATCCACTATGACACTTAGCTGCCAAAATATGATGAAACCAGGGACCTGAAACTTGGTCTCCCACGTGACAGGTGGGGATACTCACCACTATACTAACAAGGAATGGTTTGGGGTTTGTTTGGTTTTTTAAATGGAGTTTAGATAGAAATGGTCCAGGGACAGATCACTATGCTGCTATTATGCTTTGGGATTAAATAGTATGTGGGAGATTGCACAGGTGGATAAAATGATTGCTTTTTGTAATTTAATAAAAGCACAGGGATTGAAATGCCTTCTCTAGACTCATTGAAAGCATCTTCAGGTCACCTTCAACATTCCCCATATCATCATAACTAGCTTGGATCAGTTCCCATGCTAATTTGAAAATTGGGACTACGGTGCTTTTGTTACCCAAATGAACATTTGCGGAGTGTGACAAAAGATGAATTGATGCAGCCATTTCGATTTCTGGCCCCCAAATCCCAGTAATGCTTCTTTCTCTTTGATTATGGCTTTTCAAATTCCCATGTGCCTTGGGATATCCTTCTCAAACAACAAAGAGTTACAACATCTTACTCTAACCCAAAGTGGCCCCTTTCCACTTCCCCCCCCCCCCCCCGCCATTTTTTATCTTCTCAGAAAATCTCCCTGGGTGGAGTAGAATGAATACACTCATCATTTCAAAATGCTTCCCAAATCCCCCAATCATCCAGTCCTGGGTGGGAATGGATTAAAAGGGATAATGTGTCCTTTCCCAGTTAATCAAAGCTCCATTTGGGCTAATTCAGTTCCTCTTCCCTGATATAATGCTTCCATTTTTTCCCAGTGACCTGAAAACATTTGATTTTAGAGATATCAACATGGACAAACACCAAAAAATGTCCATGTCTTTGTAACAGAAGATTGCTCATTTTCCACAGGGTGTAGGGAAGGCATTGTGAATATTTTCTGGGACCTAGAACCCTCTAGCAGCCTGGGGAAGCCTGTGGAACCCTTCTCAGAGTCACCGTTTTAAATGCATAAAATAAATAAAAGTCACAGGAAACCAACTTTAGTGAAATACAATTATTAGGAGATTAAAAAAACCCCAAGGTCCCAGACCCCAGATTAGAACCCCTTCTCTAGAACAAAAGCTGCATTTGAACACTGGAGATTCTAAAGTAACACAAAACACAAAATCCTCAAGTTATGGTGATGTTGTCCAGACACTCCATCTCTTTTTTTCTTGTCCTGCTATTAATTTTCATTTATTCATTCAACAAACATTTATTAAATACCTGCTATTTGACTTTGAGGCTACAAAGAAAAACTAAGAAGTCTTTGATCTCAAGGAGTTCGCATTCTAGTGGGGGAAACAGAGCTGGTGAGCAACTTGTAGACTGATGAGTACACAAAGTGATTACTATGTATTTCCAAAAGGGCAGGTCCAACGCAAGGACATTAGGAATGGGGGATGGATCCAGATAGACCTCCTGGAAGAGGGGGCACTTTAGCTGAGCTTTGAAGGAAGATAGGGAATTCTAAGAGGTAGGACATGAAGAGGCAATGAGCAGTAAACACAGGAAATAGCTAGTCAAAGGGATGTGGGGGGGGTCAGCTAGGTGGCGCAGTGGATGGAGCACCAACCCTGGATTCAGGAGGACCTGAGTTCAAATCCAGCCTCAGACACTTAACATTTACTAGCTGTGTGACCCTGGGCAAGTCACTTAACCCCAATTGCCTCACCAAAAAAACAAACAAACAAACAAAAACCAAAACAAAACAAAGGGATGTGGGGGAAGAGGTGAAATGTCACATAGTAAGAAGAATATGCAAACTACCTAGAAAATTGCAATTAAATCTATTTATTAGACCCAAAGACCCCACCTTTGTGATATTTTTCACTATGTTTCTATCCCACCCCATACACAACATGAACTCAGTATATTATTAAGAACAGGTGATGAGAAGCTAATTAGGAGTTTTTAGTAGGCTTCTTAGAGAAATTTCATTTTTAAGCTTCACCCCTCCTTCATTATCAAAATAAACAATAATTTCTTCATCCAAATACAAATTTGATAAGTCAGTGCCTAGAAACCATTTCCAATTTTATTTTTTAAAAATCCATATTTTCCCTTCCTTGAAACAGGAATTGATATCAGTGAAGCTAAAATGCACTTGACCCAAAACTACTGCAAAAAGGTAGGTTTCAGAGTGAGAAGAGTTAAGTTAGAGAGTCTTGTTTTTGTACAAATAAATCACATATATTACAAAGCAATTGAGCTGAGAATAAACACTCCCTCACATAAAATTATCCCATTTTTGAAGTTTGCTATTTGTTTGTTTTGTTCATTGTGTTTGTGTGTATATATATATATATATATATATATATATATATATATATATATATATATATATATATATATATATAATGCCAGGAGGCAAAGCATGGATTAAGTCCTACTATGTGCACAGCACCATGTCAGGCACAGGGGATATGAAAACAAAACCAACAATCCCTGCCTTCAAGGAGTTTAAAATGATCAGTAGTAGAGAGACAGAGGTGCCTACCACCCATTCACACACTCTGTTTGCCTCTAACTTATAGACCAATATGCCAACGCACTGATGCACCCACTCATCAATGCATCCCAGACTCCAATTAGAGCCAGGAAAGCTTGGAGGGAGATATGGAAGAAATGTTGGGAGAAAACAGATGGTATTTTTTCCCTGAGGACTATCTCCCACCAGCAAATAAATGAATAAATATGAAAACTTTAAAATGATTCTATTATTAATATTTTAGAATCATTAGTAAGATGTTTAAAATTGGGTGTTTATATATTGTCACCTGGCATATATTCCCTTTGCAAATGATTTGCAAAAACTATGCAATAGAATTTTTTAAGATATAAAGCTACCAGGGGCAGCTAGGTGGTGCAGTGGATAAAGCACCAGCTCTGGATTCAGGAGGAGTTGAGTTCAAATCCTGCATCAGACATTTGACACTTACTAGCTGTGTGACCCTGGGCAAGTCACTTAACCCCCACTACCTTGCAAAAAAAAAAAAAGATATAAAGCTACCTCTAGCATCAGACCATTATAGAAGAATAAAGTGCCCTTCTTTGTAATTGGTCAAATTTCATGTACTTCCGGGAGCATATGTAATGGCCAAATTAAATGATGGTAGTTGTGAACATGTCGATAACAGTCAATGATCAGATACCATCCAAAGTCAACCCTGTACATTTCAGTGCCGTTCCCCAGTGGCTCCGTTTCCATGTATTGACATCATCATTTTCACACACGTTGGCATTTGGAGGAGAATCATCTTTCCCCCACACTGCCATTCTTGTTCCTACATTCTGACAGAAAAGAGGGGAAGGAACTCAAGGTTTCAAACATCACTCACTCCCTTGGCACTTCTGTGCCTCTAATCGCGACCTGTTAAACCAGCATTGGGTCACTAATGCACTGAAACATTGCTAATGACACAGAGGTATTTCTAGATAAGGACCGCCTCGTACTGAAGGCCTCCCCCCTCCAACCCCCTTCCAAGGCAAAGTGGACAAAGTAATAATAGAATCTCTTGGGCTGCTGGCCTAGAATTGTCAGAGGCGTTCCATCTCATACACAGTTGAAGCAAAGGAGAGATAACCTCCTGTTCGGCAGGAGCCAAACTTGTATTGCTCATGTGATTGAAGAGACATGTTTTTCTGTGATGAGAAATAATGGTGCCCCAAAGAAGCAACATGAATGCCTTTAATGTGTCCAAGGACACAGTCAGTCAGCCTCCCTTGTTTGGAAGTCCTTCTACTCACGCAATAGAGCTCCAAAGAGAGTGAGTTAGAGAAATGACTTATTACGCTAGGATTGAATTCTGTCATATGCTACACGAAATCAGCTTCACCCACATTGAGGAGAGACACATTTGTTTGTTTAGCTAAGTGTATTGTAATTATCTGGCAAATGTTTAATCTGGCACATTCATAAACAAAATGTCCATTTCAAGGCTGGAGGCATATTCCAATTTTTTAAAAAATGCTGTATCTATCATATTCTTGTAATTATTTCATGAGAGACAGCATGGGAGAGTGGAGAGAGGGCTGGCCTTGGAGTCGGGAAGACCTCGGCTCCACTATTGTCCCTAACACATGCTACTTGTGTAATTGTGGGCAAACTTCTTTAACATCTAAATTGTAGATTGAAGGGGATTTGCTAGTTGGCGTTGCTCAAGAAAATTCCACTTGCTGATGAAATTGCAGCTCCAAGCCCCTCTCCCAAGAAATTATCTCTGATTTTTAGTATACAAAAAATACTCACAGACTTTCATAAAGATGCGAAATGAGGCCACGATTCCATTAGCCTTGACGATGGGAACTGGCTTCCTTCATCCCTAAATGAAGTTGTAAGGTTGAGCAAAGATCATACCCAGAGGCATCACCCAAAGGGCACAGGGGCTGCATCTTCTAACCAGACCCTGCCCTACACACGAAGTCTGATAATGTCACTTTTATCCCCACCATAGCGTTTCCCTGTGCTAAAAGGGCAGCGTCAAGGTCACAACTGACATAAGAATTCAAAAAGCCCTATCAAAACACTCAGAAAAACTGACATAAAAACAACTTCCAAATATGCTTCCTGGTGTGATTATCATGAAAGCAAATGTGCCATTATGAGATATTTTAAAAACACATCTGTTGGACTTCAGGATTCTAAATAGCCTTGGCCTAATCTTGTCATTCTATAGGTTGAGAAAACCACAGATTTGCCACACAGGCGGTGCTGTGGATAGAGTGCTGGTACTGAAGTCAGAAAGACTCATCTTCCTGAGTTCAAATCTGGCCTCTGACACCTACTAGCTGTGTGACCCTAATCAAGTCACTTCATCCTATTTGCCTCAGTTTCCCCATCTGTAAAATGAGCTGGGGAAGGAAATGGCAAACCATTCCAGGATCTTTATCAAGAAAACCCCAAATGGGGTCACAGGTTGAACACAACTGAAAAATAACTGAACCAAAAAAACCAAAAACACTTCTAATCACTACTCTACAGATGAATTATCCCTAAATACTTGATTATCAATAGTTTGAAAAGAACAAGAAATGGACAATGGGGCATATTGGAAAGAAAGAGAATTTAGCACAGAAGGAAAAGGTGAGGAGAAACACAGAAAGAACATCCGAAAGAGCTGTTGAAGAACCAGAAAAGGGGAAGGGAAGAAGGCCTCAGTGGCTCCTGCTCCACGGATCCAACCCTGCTTTCCAGTCTGATGACCACCTCCCTAGTTCAGGCTCCCATTCCCTCTTGCTTGGACCGTTACAATCCCTTCCCACTGGGTCTCCTTCCCTCATCCTCTGCCTCTAATCCATTCTCCACACGGCAGCCAGAGGGGCTTTCCCTAAGGGCAGATCTGACCAAGCCGTTCCCCTAATCAGTAAACTCCAGTAGTTCTCTGCTTGCTGCAGAAATTAAAAACCCTTCACACACTGGTCCCAACCAATCTTTTGTCCATTCAAAGTCACTTCTCTGTTCCTGACACATGGCTTTCTATGTCCATGCCTGAAATGCACTTCCTCCTCCCCTCCACCTCATGGGGCCCCTAGCTTCCTTCAAAAATCATCTCAAATCCTGCTTTCTACAAAGCCTTTCTTGGTCCCCTTCAAACTACAAATATTCATTCTCTCTCTCTCTCTCTCTCTCTCTCTCTCTCTCTCTCTCTCTCTCTCTCTCCCCCTCCCTCCTTCCCTCTCCCTTGTATTTCCTTTGCATTTTTCTGTTTATATTTTTTTTCATCTGGACTGACACATGTCTGCTGTCTCCCCCATAGGATAAAAGTTTCTTGATATCAGATATTTCTTTTTTTTCTTTTTCTTTTTTTACCTTTGCTTTTGTACTCTCTGCCCTTGGCACAGTGCCTGGCATATAGTAGAAGCTTAAATGTTTCTTGATTATTTATCAGATAATACATGATACTTTATCCAGACCTCTGCTCTAGGTTTTCACCAAGAACTAGCATTTATTAAGGGCCTAGTTACTATGTTAGGTGCTAGAATACCAGTCCCTAAATAAAACAGTTTCTTTCCTCAAAGACCTTATGTTCTGTGAAGGAAGACAACATATACATATATAAGTGTTGCATAAGCTTTGGGCTCATTCTCTAAATTCATTCTGGAAGACTGGGTCCCCAGGGAATAGCTAGTATTTCTCCCCTCAGAGTCCTAGGGGACCCTGGGGGGCTGGAGGCTGGCTTTCTAATGCTATAGCTCGTGAGCTCCCACTGGTATATTTATCAATTAGTCAGCCAGACTAACATAATTAGCTTTCTAGAAAGGAGCATTTTACTAGGGTGGTGTAGTATGAACGATTGCTGCAAAACACTCCCTGAAAAAAGTAGGTTCATGCTTAGAGCGTGTGTGAGGGAGACAGTAACTCACAGCTCCTCAGAATGCTTAGGCCGAAGTCCTCAGATAGTCCCATTAAGGAGGGGGATCCTTTTCTCCTGAATTCTTTGTAGATTCCTTGAAACTGCCTTTCTTTAGTATTTCCTATCAATAAGCTTTTATTAAGTGCCTACTATGTGCCAAGCCCTGATCTAAACAGGCAAATGCAAAGGCAGGCTAGTTTGTCCTTGGCTTCTGGAGCAGACACGGCCCTCAGTTGCCACAGTTAGGACACCACAAGGTTGCTTCTCTTTTGTCCAAACTAAGAGATTCCATCCCAGGGATTCTGTTCTGTAGGCTGAAAGACACATGAATGCATCATTCTTATCTTCTTTGAATGGCCATGTGTCCTATCCAGATCTCAGCTGATACCAACACTCCTCAAGCCTCAATCAACTTTAAAGTGTGCTTGCTTGTTTTAGAGATCCAGAGGACATTGTGAGTTACTTTAGGTGGGGTGAGGTGATATATCCACTGATGCAATGGTGGTAACTAGGCCTCTTATTCTTAGATCATGCCTTTGGTTATCTTAAAATGATTCTGTTCTTTACATTTAACTGCCTTAAGAATCGCTGGAGCAATAACACACCACATTAGATAAAGGGTGAGCCTGGGACTCAAAGACCGGAGTCCCAGTAAATGTCTGCCATCAAAAGGTCCTAGCAATCTCTGTACTCCTTCAAAACATGGGAACAACTGAGCTTAGCCCCTATGGTATCAAATAAAAATGGCCAAAAGGGAACACCTGTTTCCCCCACCAATTGACCATTCTGAGGACAAGCTCCTTCCCAACCTGGTTCTGCCCTGATATTTCCTATTCTCTGCTCTCTCTCTCTCTCAGTGTTCCAGAGTTGTCTTCTCTTCCACAGGTCAGTGTCTTTGTTGACTCAATGGTATCTTTTGGGTAGCATGTGATCTTTACCCTAGTCATCAGAATTGCTATTTACAAGACTGGTCCAGTCCCAACTCGGATACATAGTACCTGGGTAAGTCATTTAAGCCATTGAATTATCTAAAACTCTAAATATTTCATTTGTATCACTGGAGAGAATTTCTAAACCAGCAGTACCTTGTATCACTGAAATCATACATAAAGATTAAAAAAAAACACCAAACTGGGGCAGCTAGGTGGCACAGTGGATAGAGCACCAGCCCTTGATTCAAGAGGACCTGAGTTCAAATGTGACCTCAGACACTTGACACTTACTAGTTGTGTGACCCTGGGCAAGTCACTTAACCTCAATTGTCTCACCAAAAAAACAACCCCCCACCCACCAAACTATTATATTTAAATGTCTTCAAAATAATATACCACACATTCATAGAAAAGGCTCAAAGATCAATGAAATAACTAAAATTAAATGGATGACAAATGGAAAGAGATTAATCTCATTTGAAAATGAACTGAAAGTTAATATGTGGTGAAAAGAGATAAAAGCCCCCATGGTGCCTAGGAACCCAGAAAACAGCCAAGGCAGCGACAGTGCCCTCTGTCACACAATCTGATGGGAGGTGGAAATGTGATCTGGTCACGGAGAAGGTCAGTGCTATTTTGGGGTACAGATGGAGAGGAAGCATACAACAGAGAGGAATCTGATCACCCCTCTTGAGGTGCTGCTGAGGCCCCACCCTGCATTCAAATAGAGAAGGGAGCCAAGAGTGACCCCCCCACTCACACACACACAAACACACACACACACACACACATGAGTCATGGTTAGGGGATAGGCCTGGGAAGGGAAATACTCAGTCCTCAGGGAAGGTGACTGGGTCCTTCAGGAGAAGCAGGAAGGATGTCCCAATACCCAAATGGGAAGAAAGTAACATCGGCATCAGAACAGTGATTTTGGTAAACATGGAGAGTTTCATCCACAAGTTGGCTGCTGCTTAAAGTCATAGCCATTCAACCAGGACACTTTCCAAAGCATTTGTGGTTGAGTCTGACTCTTTGTGACCCCACTTGGGGTTTTCTTGGTAAAGATACTGGAGCAATTTGTCATTTCCTTCTCCAGCTCATTTTACAGATGAGAAAACTGAAGCAGACAGGGTTAAGTGACTCGTCCAAGGCCACGCAGCTAGTAAGAATCTGAAGCCAGATTTGAAATCAGGGAGATGAGACTTCCTAATTCCAGGCCCAGATCTCTGTGCACTGTGGCACCACCTAGCTGCTGCCAAGGCATAGGATCATCAAATCACGGCTCTGAAACTCAAGTAGTTCAACCTTTTCACTTTACAGATGAGGTCCAGGGGGAAGTAACTTAGAACATAGCCACTGATTAATTAGATGGAATGTAAGTTCTTTGAAGGCAGGAACCATTCCGTTTAGCACAGTGCCTGACACTCAATAGATCCTTTAATAAATGCTTGTTGACTGGCTGATTGATATGCAAGGCATTGCTCTATGCTAGAACAAAATATCTCAGCTGATTTTAAACACCCTTACTTCCTTCTAAGGGCATGTGGCAAAACTATGCCAAGAGTCTCTGTGACTCATATTTTCCAGGCTATGCTGGGCTGTCCCCACACCAGTCAAAGAAGGCGCTCTAAAACCCTGTGTAAGAACTTGGATAATGGCCCTAATTACAACATTCCAGGCACTTCCTTCATTTTCCACCTAATGGCAAAAGTAAATTTCATTTGGAGCGAGCATGTTATGAGATGTATGGAGTTAGAATAGGAAACTTGGTGGCAAGCTTCCCTAGTACTGAGTTTCATTTACCCATGAAAGGAAGGCTTGTGTTTCCTCCAAACCTTTTCTAAAATTTCTCATCTCTGCCTGGGTTGTTTTAATGATTTTTGAAACATGCTCCGGGCCTGTAATTCGTGGTGGGTCAGCCACTTGTCAACAAATGCTTTGAAAGGGGAGCCTGATTTAAAGGTTTCCAAAAATGATGAAGCAACAAGGGGGGTTAATAGTTGCAGAAATTCAGCCCTGAAGCCCAAGTTCTCTGTATTAGGACATAGTTTATCACTCTCTCTTTTAGGATAAAATATATTGAATTCAATTAGAAACAATATCAGAGTCAGATGACTTTGGGTTCAAACACTGCCTCTATCATATACTTCCTTTGGGACTTGGACCAAATCCTAGGTTTCCAGAAATGAACAAAACCCATCTTCACCTCTCTCAGCCTCAGTTTCTTTTCTTTTTTATCTTTTTTTTTCTTTTTGCAGGGCAATGAGGGTTAAGTGATTTGCCCAGGGTCACACAGCTAGTAAGTGTCAAGTGTCTGAGGCTGGATTTGAACTCAGGTTCTCCTGAATCCAGGACTGGTGCTTTATCCTCTGTGCCACCTAGCTGCCCTCCTTAGTTGCCTTTTTGATCCTATGATTGATTCACTTTACCTTCCTGAGCCTCAGTTTCTTTATCCATAAAATCAGACCTGCCTAATAACTCCAATTGAGTTAGTCATGATATTCCCCCGATATCATGGTCCTCTTTGAGAATGAAGGATAGGGGCAGCTAGGTGGTGTGGTGGATGGAGCACCGGCCCTGGATTCAGGAGGACCTGAGTTCAAATCCGACCTCAGACACTTAACACTTACTAGCTGTGTGACCCTGGGCAAGTCATTTAAACCCAACTGCCCTGCCAGAAAGAAAAAAAGAAAGAAAGAAAGAAAGAAAGGAAGGAAGGAAGGAAGGAAGGAAGAAAGAAAGAAAGAAAGAAAGAAAGAAAGAAAGAAAGAAAGAAAGAAAGAAAGAAAGAAAGAAAGAAAGAAAGAAAGAAAGAAAGAAAGAACAGACAAACAAAAATTTGAAAATGAAGGGTTTGTACTACATGGTTCCTGAGTTTTCTTTCAGATTTCAGCTTATGATTCTCTAGGTCATTGACTTAACCTTCATGAGCCTTGATTTCTTCATCTGGAAAATGGGATGGGTTGAACTAAATATCCTCTAAGATTCCTTCCATCCAGCTGTCCATCCATGATCACATGGTCCCAAGTTTCCAATCTGCATTGATAGAAGGAGTTTCCACACTAGGAATTGTTCCTACTAGTGAAATGACAGGCTTGGACACTTTAAAAAAAGTCATGTTCATTTTACTCGGCCTAAATGGGATATTGCATTTTAAAAAATACAATAGACTTTTGTCATGTATCATGAAGGCCAAATGCTCTTGACCTCTAAATATCCATAAAAAGAAGGTTAACCAAGAAAATCAAATGCATTCTGCCTCCACCCAGGCCTGCTCTATCCGTCAGCACTTGGCTCCTCTATCACTTTGTCTTGCTGTCCAAGTTGCTCTTTGTCCTGTCTATACACTTCCTCACATACGCAGCAACAGTGGTTTTAATATTTTATATCCGTGCTCCAAGTTTTCAGGCTTACCTGTTAACAACCCCTCCTTCACACCCGCTAAACTAACCAATCATCTATCCCTATGAAAATACAGCTGTGAAATGTTATAAACCATAAATTAAAATAGACTGTGGCCTGGCCAGCTGGCCTGCATCCTGTACGAGAGTAATACATCACCAGAGGCCCTGTCCCCTCCTTAGGTAGAATGTGCTCACCAGCTTCCAAGCGCAGCCCTGTCCAGAAAAAAGAATGAGTGCCATTATTTTGTTAAAGGATAGTTAAGTCATCTGGGAAGTGGGAAGGACACAAAAAAGATGAGGAAAGAGCCTTGGGGAGAAAAGCTCCATTTTCTATGGGTTTCCATGTGAATAGCCAAGTGTTGAGTTCCAATGAATAGAATGGGCTCACCGATGTATCTGGGCAGAGAGTTTGGACCACATCATGCACCACATGTAGACCATTTGGTTCAGTCAAATGACCAGTTAATTTAGCAAAACTAACCAACTGTTTAGTCTGGCAAGAGTCCTGAGGTCTCTTCCACTGCCACTCCTGCCCTGGAGAGACAGAAGGGCCTTCACAGTTGGGAAGTCATCCAGAAAACAGGCAGCCAATTCAATGGGTATTGACTCTTAAAGGCAAGAAAAGTCCTCCTGATCTTCACAACAACCCTGTTAGGTAAATGCTACCAATATTTCCATTTTACCGATGAGAATCTGAGGGTCACACAGCTAGTAAGTGTCTGAGATGGGATTCAAACTCAGGTCCTGATATTCTCATGTCACTTTATCCTTCAGATACTGATCTCGTCTCGTTGCTTCAATTATCATCCAGATGATGATTGTAGGTTATGAATTTTGTAGAATGCATCACTCAGAGCCCAAGGTTCAAAGACAGAATGCTTTCACTTACAAACAGTTTCCAGTACCCCATAGAAGCAGTTCCCTTAGGCAGTTTAAAAGCATACCAGAGGCTAGGAACAGGGAAAAGTCAGCCTCAAAGAAGCTAAAAGACAATTTAAGGAGGTTCCCTGGGGTCCCAGGAGCTCTTCCCCAAACTCTTAAGAAGGGCTTTTCCACTCTTCTTACCCAAAGAGCACATACCTCCATCCCAGTTCAATCCACCTGGGGGCAAGGTTAAGGCCACCTGTCCCAGGGCTTCCCCACAACTTCTTTAATTGAAATAGTCCCAACCGATGTTATCAGAGTATGGGGGTAACTCAACCCCACCCAGTTCCTAGCCCTCATCAATCATGATTCCCCAAGCTATATTTATCACCATTCCTCTGAATAACTTGCCATCTCCTCAAATTCAGTATATCCCAAGTCAAATGTATCTTCCTTTCAAATCTGCTTCTGCTCCCAACATATGCCAGAACCCCCAGACACTCCCTTCTCTGGGGATGGAAACCATATATTGTCAAGCTGAGCAAGTACCAAGCAGATCAACAGCCTGAGGCTGCATGGGACACCCCAGCTTTGTCACTGCTTACTCACATCCTGGTAAATGCTGTGTGTAGACTCACTCAGTAGCAGCACGATTGTTGTTGTTGTTCGTCCTTCATTACCAAAGAGGACTGTGATGGATGTCATGACTTGCAATGAATTGGATTTAAGTGAGTGAGGGCTGTGCAAGGTCACCAACCTCACTCTCTCCTCTAGAGCCATCTGGGTCAAGAGGAAAAACATGGTTCAGACTTGAGATTTTTTTTTTTAGCAGGGAATTCTCAGAGGAGAAGCTCACCCCCTCACCTTTCTGCAATACAGATTAGCAATTCTTGTACAATGTATGGTCTCAGAGAATTGCTGGGATACTTAAAGGGTAGGTGACTCCAGGGTCACCCAGCCAGGATGTGTCAGAGGCAGAACTTAAACTCGGGTCGTTCTGACTCCAAGCCAGCCTTCTACCCACTATGCCCCCTGCCTCAATGCACTCCACTAACTCTCACCAACCACTGAGTAATTCACTTACTGCTCTATTTACTCTTCACCACAAAATAATGCCCAATCTCCACATATAAGCTAAAGTACGCCAGAATCCCCCCTGCTCTGCCGCATCCTTTAAAACTCAGGGTGGGTAGAGAAGAGGACTGATCGAAATACAAAAAGGTTGTCATGGCACAATCAACTCACCCCACATCAGTTACTATCCACAGTTAGGAGAGTATCAAAGAGCATGCTCTGCCTCATTCAGCACATTTCTATTTGTGACACAATTAGTCTCCTAGTCCACTAAACCTTGATTACCTTGGAGTCACCTTTCTCTCCTGAGCCTTCTTTCTGTATCTGTCTTCTTTTTTTCTTATCCTCCTCCTTTTCCTTTTCCTTTTTCTCCTCCTTCTCCTTTTCCCTTCTTTTTTTCATTGTCCTTTTCCTCCCCCTCCTCCTAGATTATTAGCTCCTCAGTGATAGACTGATTCATTGATTCATTTATTTATTTTATCCCTATTACCTACCCTAGTGCCTTTCATATACCAAATACTCCATACATATTTCTTGAATTTAACTGAATCCTCTATATTCAACTAGGCAGCTCCTAATAGATTCTTCACGAAAAAGGTCTTTTCATACTATGGAATTATAATGACCAAGCTTGGCCCTGAGGCAAGCTGGAAAAAAATGAATCACCCTTTCTTGTTTGCAAAGGTTGGGAGATGTGGGTGCAAAATACTACCCCCCCCAAACTGTCAAATATGACTGCGTATACGCAATTTGTCCTTCTTTCCCATCTCATTGCCAGCATCCTAGTTCAGACCCTATTCAGATCACAGAGAGGCTACCTCAGTTGCCAAATAACTTATTTCTTCCCACTCCAATCCATCCTATATTGTACTATCAGATGAATCTCCTTCATATATCTGCTTGAAAATTTCAGTGTCTCCCTATTGTCACAGGATATGGCTAAAACTCTTTAACTAACCATTGAGAGATTGACTTAATCTAGCCCTGTGCTTCTTATCTCTTATATCCTCTCTAGTTCAGCCAAGCAGTGATAGATTGGAAAGAGAATCAGCTTTGTAGTCAATTGACCCAGTTTCAAATTCTTCATCTGTCAATAATTTGACCTTGAGCTAGTCAATTAACCCATCAGGGTTTCAAGTTGTGTTAAAGTGTCAAGTGCATCTAGGAAACATGTATCATCCTTTCTATTTCTATTCAATAATTTCCAGAGGTCTACGAAATCTATTTTTCTATAATATTATTTAGGTCCTTAGCATCTTTCTTATTTTTTTGTTAGGTTTAGCCAGTGCTAATAAGGGTAAATTGAGGTTCCTTTTATCATAGGTTTATGGTATAGTTTTCTTTGTAATTTGTTTAGTTTTTCCTTTAAGATTTAGAAGTTATGACATTGAATATATATGTCTTAAGTATTTAAATCAATTTGTTGTCTATGTGACCTTTCAGAAAAATATAGTTTCTGTCTTTATTTCTTGTCACTAAAAATGCTTTTGACATTGGGCTGTATGAGGTGTTCAGGGAGGACTAGCATCTGCAACCTGAGAGCTTGCTGAAACCCTTTCAGGGTTTCTTATCCATCTTTGGTGTCCGCCTGTCACCCAAATGTCATCTGTGGCTCCAAGAAGCTTAAGCTTCTTGTGTTGTGGCCACACCTCAGTAAAACCATCTTGGCAGATGGGCTAAAGCTGGTTGAGAATAACCAACAAGCCTCAAACCCATGAGTGAGTTAAGGTGGCTATCTACTGCAAGTGTGTGAAGAGTTCCTACAGCGGAATGGGCAGATAATAACAATTGGTTCCAATGGCTATGAAAGTGATGGAAACAGATGCTGTGGAAGACTTAGAGCTTGGCCAGACATCAAAGAAGTTAAGGTCATCCAGTGCATCCCAGACCAATCCCAGTTGTCCTGACTTTTGTCGTGCCCCTGAACTCTGGAAGAGAGAGTGAGGCTGAAGATGTTATTTAAATCCAGTTTATACACAAGTCAAGACATCACCCATCATCCACTATTTTACTATTTTTCCAACACAATGGACCCTGACCCCAACATTGTGTTAAGGGCTAAAATTCTAGCTAAACTGTCTAAAATATTTAATGAGTGGTCGCCAATAAATTATAAGCTTTAGCAAGAGTTAGACTTTTAAGCATTTATTAAGGAGAATAAGAATTTGGTAAAGAGAGAGAAAGGCCTAGATTCCTATCTATTAAAGGGAGAGCACATTTCTAGCTCCCTTCTCCACCAGAGTCCAAAGGCAAGAGCGCGAGACTGAGCGCCAGTCTCTTCCTTCCTCCTCCCACCAGCCCGCGTCACTTCCTGACACCAAGGAAAAGCCACAATGCCTCTGAGGCATTTTCCTCATGGTGGAGCTCTCCACAGCAAGTCTCCAGTAGGTGGCGTCATTCCAATCATTACAGTCCCCCCTGTTGTTCCTCAAGAAACAAAATGTTTCCTTGATGGAACAGTAAAAAGAATATAATAACTATTGCTAACTAATAATATGTGAACAACAATATAGAAAAGGAAGAGAGGAAAGTTTTGTCCAGAGGGGCGATTTTTTTTTTGTCCTCATGAACCGACGCTTTGACATTAGTCTTGCAAAGGGAGAGCCTCTGCAGAGAATACATGTTACAGATGGTGTATATTATAACAGAAAGAGAAAAGAGAAAAAAAACAACAACAAAACAAAACTGTTCATTTAAAGTCTCTGAAAGTCTTTTCTCAGATGTCCTCTAGGTGTAGTCGTGGAATGGAAGTCTTTTCAGGGGTTGATGTGTGGATGCTGGTAATCAGCCAGGAAAATTTCCTACAACATTGAGCTTAACACAACTTTAAAATAGCTTTGTCAATAATCAAATCAAACAATGAAAGTTCTCAAAAACATGTCTAAGGGAATTCAGAATCTTAGTTGTTACACATGAAACATATAATAAAACAAAAATTGAACCATTCTTTAAAATTATAATATTACTATAGTCCCCCCCTTATGGAGGGTAATTGAGAAGACAATTGCTGCGATATTAATTATTAAAAATAATTTTTTATCTTTTTCATCACTTTTTGCATCATCTGCCTAATTATCCTTGTGCCATTATGAGAAATTAAAAAATCTAATATAATTGGTAACAGGTGTCAAGGCCAAATTCAACACTGTATTTATCATGACACCTGAGATAATTATGGGGGTTACCATAAAAGAACAGAGAAATGATGGGATATGAGCATTCCCACACTTGAGCAATATGTACTGCCCATACAGTATGCCAGGCTTAAAATAGGTGGATGGAATATATGTCCATGCCACTGAACATATTGGAGGAAACGGAGTCAGACTTAATCAGATGCATGGGATTGAGATGGTCCATGGCATCAGGCATATAGGAGGGAGCATAGAAGCCAGGTGTAGAAGTGAGATGGGTGGGATGAATACTTCCAGCCATCTGTACAATATTGTGGGGAAAAATAAAATAAAATATTAAACCAAGAGAATCCAACCTCAACATTTGTCAAAAGCCGTTCTCTCGGCCATACCTTGACTTCATGCATGTATCCCCTCATGTGACAGTTCAGTGTCTGCTCTTCCATGTATTCCTCTTGTGATTGGATGGCATCTTGGCCAACTGGCATCTGATAACTCAGAATAAAGGCAATTAATATCTTAAATGATAAGTTCCCATAATCCAAGTCTCATATGGATTTAAAAATTGAGGATAATAAATGATTGCAAAAAATGTGAATACATCTTGACTCAGAATATAATATATAATTATGCAACAATTTCAAATAATACCTTTTTTTTACTTAGTATACAATTACTTTTGTGAAAAATCTTAACATATTTAAATACAAGTTAAAGCACAACACAATCCTAAAGAAAACTTTTTTTGAAAAAAGAAAACTTTTACAAACATTCCCCTTTTTTTAAAAAATATGCTTATCAAAAATAATACTTCTAGAATCAATTTACACTTGCCATGGCAACCAATTTGCCAGGGAAATGCTTTAAAGAGTTTGATCAAATAATCAGTTGAGGAAAAAAAATAACAAAAACAAACAACTCAGAATATGGGAGCACAATACTCCTAGAATTAACATTATATTATGAAATCAAAACCATCTTGCAATTTTTCAAAATTAGATAGATAAACGAATAGAAGAAAATACATATGGAACAATAAAAGACAATGAAATTCAAACTAAGAAAGTCTAAATGAATGTGAACTTAATATTAATAAGAGTCTTATAAAATATAAACTTGATCACATGATTATAAAAAGCTTTTACAAATATTCTCCTTGTTTTAAAAACTAAGTATAAAACACAATCTCAAAAGCCTGAAAATCTCTATGAAAATAAACCCATACCATTAATTTCAAAATGTATATATAATAGCATAGAAATCCTATGTAACCTCTGAACTGATATTAATACTCTGAATGAATTCAGAACACTTTTGATTCCGATATCTAAAATCCCCAACACTCATATCAATACCTTGCCCCTTACTTCTACATTTCTGTACAATATATACCCTTCCATGGCAAAAGAAGCAGAGTCTTGAACTATGTTGATGATTGTCATTCTTATACAGCTTAAATTTTTCTTCTTTAACCCCTCTATATTGTCTGTCAGTCTTTTCACCATACAAATGCTTTATAAGATTACTAATGAAAGACAAAAGCAGGTTAGCAAAATTATCAACAAAACGAGCATATCTGGAATTTAAAGGGTTTTCTAAGGTTGTCTCAGAAGCACAGCCAGGCTGGGGAAGGGCTGAGCCTGAATCTGCAAATGTAGTTAGAGAAAGTTGAGCATGCGCATCAGATCTCTGGACTTCCCAGGCAGGGGAAGCAATGGGCTTGGCCATGGGAGGAGTAGAGGGTAGGGTCTGGAGAGGAGGGGAGGGACCAGCACAATTTGAATCAGACTTGATTTTGAACTCAGGCCTGGATTCCTCTTCCCCCACTTTGCCTCCAGGTGCTAGGGGATTAAAAGCTTCTAGAGGGTGGGTCATTGCCTCCAGGCATGCAAAATTAAAGCAACAATTACTGTTAGAACTGGGAAAAGCTGCGGGAATCTCTTCAGGTTTCTCTGAAAAAGCATGGTTGGGAGAGGGAGAGATATTTCCTTGTGTGAGTAAGTTGCTGGCTCTTTTAACAAAAATAAAAAGAAAAATAGAAAATCCACAAAAACAAAGCATTAACATGATCTTATCTCCCATTTGTCTGGTTAAACAGACTAAAATCAAAAATAGGGTAATTAGGGAGTTTAAAAGGTCCATTCGAAAAAAATTTAAAGGAAAACACAGCCAGTACACCAGTACTTAGCAGTTAAAGGGAGAGGGAGGGGAAATTTCTTACCCAACCAGAAGATCAGAAGAAGACTGAGGGTTAGCTTTCCTCTTCGTGGTCAGCCATCTGTTAAGGGCTAAAATTCTAGCTAAACTGTCTAAAATATTTAATGAGTGGTCGCCAATAAATTATAAGCTTTAGCAAGAGTTAGACTTTTAAGCATTTATTAAGGAGAATAAGAATTTGGTAAAGAGAGAGAAAGGCCTAGATTCCTATCTATTAAAGGGAGAGCACATTTCTAGCTCCCTTCTCCACCAGAGTCCAAAGGCAAGAGCGCGAGACTGAGCGCCAGTCTCTTCCTTCCTCCTCCCACCAGCCCGCGTCACTTCCTGACACCAAGGAAAAGCCACAATGCCTCTGAGGCATTTTCCTCATGGTAGAGCTCTCCACAGCAAGTCTCCAGTCATTCCAATCATTACAATTGTGATGTCATTGGTCCTCTTTGAAAACAAAGGACAAACAACAACTTTTTCTGTTGCCTTGTCTGAAATCATAATTGCAACCTTTACTTTTTACTTGATACAGAACAGATTTTGCTCTCTTTATTTTAACTTTGTGTGAGTCTTTATGTTTGAAATGTGCTTCTTGAGGCTAGGTAGCACAGTAGATAGAGCACTGGCCCTGGATTCAGGAGGACCTGAGTTCAAATCCAGCCGCAGACACCTGATACTTACTAGCTGTGTGACCCTGGGCAAACCACTTAACCCTCACTGCCCTGCCCAAAAAACAAAACAAAACAAAAATTGTGCTTCTTGTAGACAACATATTACTGAATTTTATTTTCTAATCCAGTCTGCTAACTTATTCCATTTTGTAGGTGAATTCATTCCATTCACAATCAGTTATGATAATTACTCATTTATTTCTTTCCATTTTATTCCTTTATATTTTTCTTTTCTATACTCTTTGCTCCCTATTTATTTCCAGTTATCACCCTTTCTTTTTTCCCCTTTAACCTTCTTTACATTATTCCCTCTAAGCTTAAGGCTTATTTTACTTACACCTATCATACATAGTAATAATATTTAATAATCATATTATTATACATTTTTAATATAATCAGTTTGCTTATCTGTAAAATAATGAGACTGGATATGATGGCCTCTGAGATTCTCTTCAGCAGCAGATCTATGATCATAGTCTGATCTGTTCATATTTTACCCAGTATATCATATTTCCTTCTAATTTCAAATCTCTGTTAATAGCATCCCCCCCTACACCCTTCAAGCTTGAATACCCTTCCTTTATCTAAAACCTACCCATTCTATAAGGTCTACCTAAAGAACCAACTCCTAAATCCTTTCCCAATGAACAAGGCTCCCAATCTCTGAAATAATTCAGATTTCCCTGTTAGAAAGAGGAGGTTGTTTATAGATGTCATTTCCCTCATGTTTCCTTAGCTTCCAAAGTACTAAACTCGGAGTCAGGAAGATTTGAATTCAAATCCTGCCTAAAATACTTTGCTATGTAGCCCTGGGCAAATAGTTTAATCCCTCTTAACCTTAGTTTCTTCATCTGGTCTTGCCACGGGATTTTTTTTTTTACCATGCAGAATTCTAAACTTTATTCACTTTTATTTATATATTTAACAATTCTAAAGTATTTACCTCTTGCTTTGACAAAAAAAAAAAAGAAAGAAAAATAGAGAAGCACTGCCCCCTCTGTAGGAGAGAAGGGTGATATGTACAGCTATGCAGAGTTACACTTCCTCCTTTACATACAAAGAAAAATAATATTAATAAAAAAGTGCTTCATTGATCAAAAACAAGGGGAGGGCCTACAAGCTGCAAGCATTTATTCACACTGTACATCAGACCCAAGAAACCCGTATTGTAACCTCTGGCTGACTCATCCTCACTCACAGCCCCCACCGGAGGAGAGGGCCACCCCCGGTTTCCCTAATTCCAGCTCCAAGGCAGTCCTGCCACAGACATGCCCCAAGGTGGGGGGGAGAAGGGGTCCGCTGGCGCTCCTGGGCATCGTCTGGGATAAGGGCCCTGGCAGATGCCGAGTAAGGAAGGAGCAGGCCCTCAGCCCAGTCCCTGGTCTCTGAGCTCCCCCAGACATTTCTACCCTATTACCTGTTAACAGCTTTGAGTCGTTCCTCAGAGGGAGGGAGAGCCCATAGGTGCAAAACACAGACACCAAGACAAAGCACCCCACCTCGGCCTCTCCCCACCTCTCTGTTCTGGCTTCCTGTGTCCCTTCTCCCCCCAGACTTCCTGTCCACATCCTGGCCAGTTTCCCCAGTGATACGAGGGCAGCTCTTCCAAAGGGACTTTTATTTTGCTGCTGTGAAACCCCAGCCAGTTGCCATTGGACGTTGATGACTCTGGAAGAGAGGGTGAGGCTGAAGATTTTGCACAATTCTGCCTCACTTAAATCTAGTTCGTGCACAAGTCAAGACATCAACCATCATCCACTATTTTACTAACACACTGTATCCTGACCCCTACATTGTGATGGCATTGATCCTCTTTGAAAATGAAAGAACAAGAAGCAACTTTTTCTGTAGTCTTGTCTGAAATCATGATAGCACCTACCTCACAGCAACCCTGTGAGGATCAGATGAGATAGCATATGCAAAATATCTTGTAAACTGTAAAGTACCATAATAAATCAAGATATTTATTATTGTTGACATTGTTGTTGTTTTCTTAATAAAAAATAACCCAGATTGGCTACTGCTTCTGAATTTACTCACATTGTAAAATATCTTAAATGAAATTTCTTTCAAATTGATGGTATTGGTCCCTGCATGGTAGAAGAGACTATGGGTTAACATCTTACAATCAGTAATTGTCAATATCAAATGAGGAGCGCTCAGAAGATTGCAGACTATCTTAATCTCTATGCTCTTGAACAAAAAATGCCCACTAAAGAACACAGTCATTGCCAGGGCAAAATTCTGACTTAGTTTTTATCAGGTTTATTATCGACAGGAGCTTGGATTTTAACATAGTCTGTTTCTCAAAGAAAAGTGGAAGCCAAGCCTTGATTAGCATTTACAAATGACTTTGACCATAGGAGCTTGGTGTATCTTGCCTCACACCAGCTAACATCAGAAGGATGATGATGACAATAAGGGAAAAGGAAGATATTCAAGCAGAGAGAACAAGGAGAGAGGAGTTCTCTTCTGGTGTTAGCTCCCTGCCCTCAATTTCCTTAATGCTGAATTATTTGGTTATAAAGAGATATAAGTCCCAGATTAATACATCAATTAGAATTATGTCCTGGAAAAAAAAAGAACTGTGGAGTATAGATGCTGAATGAACCATACTGTTTCTTTTGTTTTTGGTGCTGTTGTTTTTCTATTTTGAGGTTTTTCATCATTGCTCTGATTTTGCTCTTATAAGATGACTAATGCAGAAATAGGATTAATGTTATGTGTGTGTATATATATATATACATATATATATATACATATATAAAACCTATATCAGATTACCTGCTGTCTAGGGAAGGGGGGAGGGAGGGAAGGGAGGGAGAAAAATCTGAAATTGGAAAGCTTGTATGAACAAAAGTTGAGAACTATCTTTACATGTAACGGGAAAAAAATAAAATACTTTATTAATTTTTTTAAAAAGAGAATTATGTCCTGGAACATCAAGGACATAAACTCTCAAGACCCAAGACTTGAAGAGTGGAGTATTTTCAGGAAAACAATGACAAACCATACTCTCATAGCCTTACTTTCATGAAATAAAAACAGCTTCAATTGTCCCTGATCTTTAATTAATCAATGACCCTGAAAATGTATTCTTATGAAAACCCCCTTCCTCTGAGGAGACTGGAGAGAGCCAATAAAAACAAACAAGCTACTAAAGTCAATTTCAAAGCTAAGATATAAATATCGTAATTAGTTAGGCCTTATATTTTCCTTCCACAAAAGCTGCTCTTGTGGCAGAGGAATAATTTATGAATCAGGAGGGATATTTATTGTTGCAAAAGCCAAGCCTTTCACTTGGCCAGTATTGATCATTGAAATTTATAGCCTGAAGAATGAGTCAATTTCCACTTTTAGGAGCGTTCTGATATTTATTTTTCAGATTCGTGCCCTTTATTATGCCTTTTAAACATGATCAAAACTGATATTCTAATCACGTGCCTAAGGAATGGGGGCCAATTAATGTTTTCTCTTCGGAGAAAAAAAGTAATGAGCCTTATTGTTCTTGTATAAATTCTTGACCAAGCCCTCAGACCTTGGGACAAAGCTTATCTTTTCTCTCCCCAGCTTTGTTCCATTCTACCTCAAGCTCATTTACCTTGTGAATGCATTTCTTTAGGCAGAGGATGTGACTAGATGTGAGGATACAAGGACTAGAACATGCCTGTCATATCACACCTGCACTCCATCGTTAATTCAACTGCAAAGTAAGCCACAGCATGCCCCCCCCACAGATCTTGACTCCAGCCCCATAGAGATGCCCTTAATATTCATCAAAACAGGCACCAAATATTGATGACCTATGAAGGATGCATATTAATTCACTCTCCTCCATTCGGTGGGCTAACATTTTAAAGAGGGCTAGTTAAAGGAATCGCTTGCTGAAAGCAGAACCAGAGCTCAGGAAAATATATGGCAATTAAGTTTGTCATCTCTAAAATAGGAGAGCATAATGAGTAGCAAACTGGCCTCAGAGTCAGGAAGACCTAGATTCAAATCCTGCCTCTGTTGTATTCAGGCTGTGTAACTCTGGGGGAGTTATTTAGTCTCTCAGTGATCTAGGGAATTTTCTACAACTATAAATTGAAGAAAAGGGGTCAACTTGCATTGGTAGAGGGAGTTTTCTTATTGGAAGGTCCTTATACCAATGAAATCAGAGCAATGGATTTTTTTAAATTCTAAGATCTCCAAATATTACACTCCTCTTGGAAATCTCAAAGACAAATGTTAACTCTGGTGGGGAATCCATCCTCAAAAGCAAATATGGAAACTGTGACAGCTTGGGCATCTTGAGAACTGTAGTCCCCACACATTCCCCTAATTCTAAAGAAGAGGAGCTTGGGACAAGAAAACTACAATTGCCATAATGCCCAGCTCTCATAATTCACAATATTTGCCTTTGAGATATTCAGGGGATAGGGTGTCAGATTGAGATTCCAAAGCTCTCCCATGCCTTCGTGGGGTAAACTTTATGCACTTAAGAAAGAAGATGAATAATTTCAATGCATTTTCTAAACCTGAATCCATTAAAACAAACCAGAATCTCAGAAAGCTGGAGCTAGAAGACTCATAGGTTCATTTTGTCTGTTGCTCTCATTTTATAGATGAGAAAACTGAGGCTCAGGCAGATTAAATGTTTTTGTCAATGTCCTACAGATTGGAAGATTCAGAAGCCAGTTCCTCCTCCCACTGACTCATTGGTGCTTTAAGGTTTAGAAAGCAATTTTATGAATATTCAAAGTTATATGTGTGTATGCAATACAAATACATATGTAAGTATATATAACTACTCTCTGTGTCACTAACGTATGTGTTTATGTAATATTTATTATTAAATGGTCCTCTGCAGTGCTACTCATAGGTGATAGAAGTGGAAGGAATCTTAGAAGTGATCTTCTCCAAATGCCTCACTTTACATTATATTCGTGTGTACATGTACATATTCAAGTGTGTGCATTATATTTATATAGGTAACATGTATGCATATGGTATATGTGCATATATCATATACAGAGTATGCATATCTGTTGTATTTAACATATATGTGGAATTTGGATAAGAACTTGTGATTGCATTTGTGTGAGGAACTCCTGCCATGGACCTCAGACATGGTATTAAGAGGTCAAGTGACTTACCCATGGCCTTGATCCAAACATATAGTGGTAAAAAGTGCTAGTAATGTCATAACTGTCTCAATTTTGTATTGCGTATGGATATGAGTATCCTCCAAAGGGGGGACTCCAATATGCTGTATATATATCAAGTTTAAACTTGTTTTGTATATTTTGAAGAACTTTCATTGTTTAATTTGAACATTTTTGGACAATGCTATGCTAAAGATCAATGAAAATCCAGCAGTTCCAGAGACAACCAGAATCCAGAGACAGCCAGAATCCAGACCAGAGTCCAGTTCCCCTGATGACATCTCAACCCTCCTTCGAAGACAAGATTTTAAGTACTTTAAATGGACATTTTTGTTTTTCCTTCTGTTACTATATACATCATCTGTAATATGTATTTTCTCTTTCCTATATTGTTATTAGTATATTGTTTGTTAGCATTGGTTATGATATTCTGTTATTTTTTAAAGTTTATTTATTGTTTATTGTTCCATCAAGGAAACACCCCGTGTTTCTTGACAAAACAAAGGGGGGGAATGTAAAGAATTGTTATTTGAGATTTTTATGCCTCGGCGCACACTGGCCTGGGGCTCCACAAACCGCACGGTGCTCCACCCACTGGTTGTAGCCGTTGCCAGGGCTCTGGTACCTCACGTCATCACCACTCACCGACGCCTACATGGGCCTGGCAAAATTATAATGATTGGAAACCTAGTGAGGGCAGTCATATGACTATCAGAGCAGCCATCCCATTGGCTGGGACTGTGTGGGGTGTTTCTAGGTTTGGAGGAGGAGAATTGGGTATTCTAGGTGGAAGCTGGAAAGCGACAGGCGTTCTGCTGCGTATTTTCAGCTGATTCCCGGGCGGTGGTATTTTTCAGGTATTATAATTTCCCTTTCCCCATTTTTATTTCCTTTCCCTTGATCCTACTGATCCTGTTTGTATTTTTTTTTAAGTTCATTCTTGTTAAAATAAATCTTGTTCTGTTTTGAGGGAGGCTGCTGGTTTCCTTCTTTGCCCCACTATTGCAGTAAGCCGCTTAGCTAGCACTCCCCAATTAAAAATTGGTCCCCATACCCAAGATTATATGGCCAGGATATACACCCATGTCTTCCTCATTCCAAGTCCAGACCTTCATCCTCTATGTCACAATGCCTTACAAAACTCTGTATTATTGTTATTTTTATTATTTCATCCAGATTCCTTCCTACAGGTGGTGCTCATTTCTTTCCCATTTTTATTTAAAAGAAGGAAATTTGAGTTCTTCACTGACTGAAAATAATCCATCAATAATTCAGTACTTTTCAAATCTAACATCTGAGAAAATACTTACCAGTTAGTTCTTACCAATGTTAATTCTCAGGTGGATTTTTATTTACCTTTTAGGTTACTCTTTTGGGGGGGGGGGCAATGAGGGTTAAGTGACTTGCCCAGTGTCACACAACTAGTGTGCCAAGTGTCTGAGGCTGGATTTGAACTCAGGTCCTCCTGAATCCAGGGCAGTGCTTTATCTACTGCGCCAACTAGCTGCCCCATAGGTTACTCTTTAGGGCACTTTGGTGTTCACTTACATAGGTTTACCTCCCTTTACAATGTCCCTCCACCCTTGGTGACAGATCTAAGAATTTGCCCAACTCGCTGAGTTTATGGCCTTTCCTGTATCCCTTTCCTCCATCAATAGCTCACATCATACCAGTGTCAGAAAGCTAACCTTCCAATGCAGTGAGGCTTGGCTCATTGCCTCATGGTATCCTCTAGATCTATTGATTATCATTATTTTTAAAAATCTGCCCTGGAATCTGTCTGAACTGTCTGAACTATTTGCTTAGATCTGTGATTGGAATAAAAATAAAACCAAGAATATGAGGAAGTCAACCTAGTTGGCTTATTGCCTTGTGGCACTCACGGATGATAGAAGTAGGAGGAAGCTTAGAAATCATTTGTTCCAACCTCCTCCTCTCACAGAAGAAGGCACATAGTCTCAGAAAAGAGAAGAGACTCGCCCAAGGTGATATAGGTAATAAACAGCAGAGTTGGAATTCAAGTGCATGTCCTCACAGTCCACCATGGTTTTGATGGCTCTGATGTGAAGGGTCACTAAAAAAAATTCCTGTGAATCATTGATTTAAAACCAAAAGGATGAGCTTAGTCCAGCCTTGCAAACCTGTAACTGAAAATAAATCAATCCATAGAAAATAAAAATTGTCCAACGCCCCCTCTCCCTAGGCAGTTCAATGAAAGACACTAGTATTCTTAGCCTACTCAACATAAACATGTGCTCATCTTGGATAAGCAGCTTTTTCCTAGGATGGTATAGCACGTCAACTTGATCTTCAGGAAAACAAAATCTCCAAATGCCCTGCCTTGCCTCTTGAAAAAAAAAAAAGACACAATTGCACAGGCAGGGTGAGAACTAGAAGGGTTTGGACAGTCCCTGTAAGCTGACATTCTGTGATTTTTATGATGAAGAAGGTAAAGAAGAATAAGATAATTAAATACATTTGTTTTTCCTATAAAATAACATATGTTTTTCAGGTTGGTACTGGTTGGATGAACTCACTCTGGGTTTTACTTGCTGGGAGCAAGAGAAATTTCTGGGCTATCTCAAGTGGACTAGCAATAAGACACAGGAGAGAAATTCACTGGAAGAATATTAATGAACTTCATATTTCTAGACATCTATTGGGATAGTTGGGTATTTTTTTTCCTGCAAGTATGGGAACACTGTAAAAAAAAGAGTTTTGGAATTGTAGGATGTTTTTGTATGCAGGGCTATGAGAGGAGCACCATCTAAATAAGGTTGGAAAATCCAGCATTTTTGAGATGACTCTCTGAAGGAATGAAGTTCTTTATTCTGAAATGAAGTATGAGGGGAAATCATCCAGATTTCCTCTTTGTTCTTGATAACAAGAGGGTGATAACACCAGAGCAGGAACATAGAGTAACAAGGTCAAACTGTGTTTCTCCACAAAGGAGAAGTCTGTTCTCCAGCTCAACAAGACAACCAACCTTTCCTTTCTCCCATAAACCCCAGGCTTTCTCGGTTCTGGGTCTGCACCTTCTTTTCTCTCTCTCCCTCTTAAATCCTCTCCATTCTTTAAGATTCCAGTCCCATCTCCTTCATAAATCCTCCCTTGATTATTCTCTTTCATGCCTTCTCCATTGCTATGGAATTGGGCTCTTTGATGTTCCCTGAATTCAGGGCTATGTCTCCCATCTCTGTATCTTTGATCAAGGTCTTCCCCATGCCTGGACAGCATGTCCTCCTCCTTTCTGTCTCTAATTCCCTTCAATGCTCTGCTCATGTGGCATTTCCTAGGGACTTCCCCCAACATTCTAGCCATTAATGGTCCCTACCTCCTCAAATAGGGTTTCATCCCTAGCAAGGCACCCCTCACATAACAGAGTCATAGATTTAGAGAATTTAGAGGACCTTAGAGATCATCTTGACGTCTGCCCCCTCATTTTACAAATTAGGAAAGTGGAACTTAGATAGATGAAGGATTTGCCAAGTCACACAAGTCAGAAGTAGGAGAACTAGGATTTGAACGCAAGTCCCTTGACTCAAATTCGGTGTATTTTCCACTGCTCCAGTATCCAGTTCTTGATACATCCTATTCAAGGATGAAGGACAACCAGCCACAGCAATTCTGGGGAGCTGGAATGAGGACTGGAGAAAGTCGCAAGTATAAGGTCTCCTATTAGAATATAAACTCCTTGAAGACAGGGACTGGCTTATTGGCCTTTCTTTCTATCTCTAGTGTTTAACACAGTGCCTAGCCTCCAGTTAGTGCTCAGTGTTTACTGACTGATTTAATTCTGTAGAAAGTGGGGAGGGGAGGGGAGGAGAGAACCAAGAGAGGAAAAATGGAAGGGATGATTTTTTTTCTAGGTTCTAACAGTGAGGTCAGCCAGGAAGCATCAACTCCACCCTCTTGGAGTTCCATATCTCAGAGTGCCTGGACAGGATCATAGTTTTGTTCTAAAAAACAAGGCTTATACTGGCCACAGATGCGCCTCATCCATAATGTATAAGCCTATAGTAGAGGGAGTAGCCTCAACCCAGAAGGAGTTTAGAAAGATGATGAAAATCCACATGAAGCAACATATTGCTCAAATATGAGACAGGGTTGGGTTTTTTTTTTCAAATTCAATCAGTTCATCCCATATGGACAGTCCCAAAATTGCATCCTGAGAATTAGAAACCCAGGAGATGTGGAAAGGGAAGTGCTACAGTGAATTTCATGGAGATAACAAGGAATTATTTGTTGTGTGGGGAGACACATAGGAAGATTCTTTTTTTTTTTTTTTAGTGAGGCAATTGGGGTTAAGTGACTTGCCCAGGGTCACACAGCTAGTAAGTGTTAAGTGTCTGAAGCCGGATTTGAACTCAAGTACTCCTGATTCCAGGGTTGGTGCTCTATCCACTGCGCCATCTGGCTGCCCCTGGAAGATTCTAAATAAACAGATTCAAACATGAGGGCATATAAATCAAGAGAATATACATAGTGACCATGATAGTGTAAAGCGGGGAGGGGAACCTAAAGGACATTAGAATACAGATCAATTCAATGGCCATTCAATCAATCAATAAACATTTATTAAGCACCTACTATGTTCCAGGCATTGTTCCAAGGGCTAGGGATGCAAAAAGAAGCAAAAGATAGTTTCTTCATTGCACAGGCCACCCACACCCTCTTCTAAAATCCTAGAAGGTATCTCATGCACCTTCCATATTTATTTCTACCTCAGATGATGAAGATTCTCTCTAAGTGGTAATGTCATTGGATTGCATCTACTGCCTCTGAAGCCATGATCACATATTTTTTGCTATTAGAGCTATCTAAGGTTGCTACCATATTTATATTAATACCCACATGTGTATTATACAAGTGGAGAGGCAGCACATTGGATAAAGAGTCATCTTTAGAATAAAGAAAACCTAAATCCAAGAGCTACCTCTGATAGATATTAGCTGTGAGATGCTGGATAAGTCACATAAACTCTCAGAACCCCAGGCAATTTTTTTAAGACCACAAGATCCAGAGCAGGTGCTGATGTGCATGACAGATGGTTGGGGTTTACTTGTCAGAAGTCCCCTACACCAATCAAGTGTAGGCCTCCTCCCCCAAAATGTTTATAGGGGCATGAATTCAAATATTCAAAATCCCATAGGTACATAATGATGTCTGGGACTGAGAGATATGAAGGTAGCATCTTTAGTAACTTTCACTAAAGTCCCATAATGCCTTTTCTTTATACTCAGGGGTTGTACCAAGATAGAAAAGCTTCACTCATGGCATCATGAAAGTATATCTGTCTGTCCCTCTGAGAACTACACTGGTTAAAGTAAGAAAGGCTCATTTCCTGGTAGGCTATAGGATAATGAATATTTTGTGGATAACTTTCTAAAGCAACCTCTCTTAAGACATGGAGGGACTGTGAACTCCACTAATGAAGACATGTCCACATTCCCAGAATCCCAGTTGCTTGACCTGCCAAAATGAAGCATTTTTAACAAAGGTTATTGGAAATTCCAGTTGGTAATTCCAATATCTCCACTGGGGAAGTCTCACACAGTTATTCCAGCTCTTTTTGTGTCTGAGATTTATTTGTTCTCCACTTCCAGCTCTGCTACATTCAATTCAACGGTGAGTCAATAAGTCTGATGAATTTTAGCCTATCTTTAAAATATTTTATTGCAGAAACATGAGCAAAAATGTTGCCAAGTTCATATTGCAGAAACCATGAGTCTCACATATTCAGAGACAGTAATGGGGGTCTATCATAATGCATATAGTACTAAGTGGCTAAAGTAATATCTATGAAACATGAAAATTCACTTTTACTATTGACTCCCCTCAAACAATCTGCTTACATCAACTCCTTCTAAATTTTTAAAAACCCTTTCCCAAGAGAAACCCATGATCTTTGCCTGTGGTCCTGTCTGTCTGAGGTGAGAGAATGAAGAACATTTATGATCTCCCTTCTTCAAAGGTAAAATTGAAGGAGCCTGGGCCAGTAAAAGTCAGAAGAAAAGGGGTACATCGACCCCAAAAGAAATCTTAGAGGTTTCAAGATGTGTATGATATTTTTTTCTTTCTGATTATACAAATATTGTTAGTTCATTTTAGCTCAAGGCCTTTATAGATTTTATTTTTTGAAATTCGATTTAATAAAAAAAAACCTCAGTCCGTCAGAGGGGTAAAAGCACTATGGGAGTCACTGGGGATGCAAAGACAAATGAAAACAGCCCCTGACCCAAAGGAGCTTACCTTCTATTGGGGTTGTTGTTATTTCTCCTTCATTCTCAAAGAGGACCATGACATCAAGGGGGTGTCATGACTTCCACTGAATTGGCTTGAAGTGAGGCAAGGATATGCAAAGTCACCAACCTTACTCTCTCCTCCAGAGCCATCTGGATCCAGTGGCAAGACAGATATCAGGACAACTGGAGATGGCTCCAGATGTCTAAGGTAATTGGGGTTAAGTGACTTGCCCAGGGTCACACAGCTAGTAAATGTCTGAGGTCAGATTTTAACTCAAGTCTTTCTGACTCTAGGGCCAGTGCTCTAACCACTGCGCCACCTAGCTGCCTGTCCTACTGGAGAGATGCAACATGGTAGCAGATTGGTAGATATAAAGCCAATAAAAAGTGATTTCTCTTTATTTTAAAACACTTTAGTGCTCACTTTTGTTTTTATATCACCTTCATTTCCAAACACATCTTTCCCTTTCCTCTCTCCCACAAGTCATCCATTGTAACAAAGAAAAGAAATTAAGACAGAGAGAGACAGAGAGGAAAAACTTATAACATCAATAAAGCCTGACAATATGTCAGATAACTTATGTCCATACCCATAGACCCTCACCTTTGTAAAGAAAGAAAAAAGGGACATTTTCTCATTTCTTCTTGAGGGAAAAGCTTAGTCATTATAATTACAAAACATTTAATCTGGAGTTTTGTTGAGGGGGTTGTTTTTGTTTTATAGTTCTTTCTTCTTGTCATTGTGTATATTTTTGCTTATACCATGCCAAATAAATTCATATTGTCTTCCCATATATATATCTTAATCCTTCATATTCATCATTTCCTACTCCAACTGTTCTCCAACAGGTGGGCATTGGCTCATATAAATGAGACAGACAGACAGACAGACCCATTACTAGGAGGATCATGAAAGGGCTTATATGTAAGAGGTTTCTGATGAGTTACACTTTGAAGAGTTAGAGATTTTAAGAGTTGAGAAGGAAGCACCTTCTAGACAATGGAGACCGCCGGCATAAAAGGTGAGAGATGGAATGCTATAGGACAGTCTGACAGAAGCTGAGAGTACATGAAGTATTATTAAATAAGACTGGAAACGAAAGTGAGAGCAAAGGGGTGGGAGGGGGGATTTAAATTACTAGATGAGGATTTTGATTAGATTGCAAATACGATAGGAAGCCAAAATCTTTTGAGCAGGTTCAATATTGGAATGAAATCAAACACCTCTAGATATGACAGTTAGCAAAAAGATATTTCCTCAGCCCTAGCAGGGAAAGTGTATTCAGTAAGGACATGGTGTTGCTTCAGGTGAGGGCAGCTGCTCTGACCCTGTTTGAGTCAGGGGTGTCTATGACCAAGCATCAGGGAGAAATGGGAGCTGTTCTTGGCTTTTTGGACCAAGGTGACCAAGAAGCACTGTCAATGGCCCCAGACTTTAGTTCCCTCAGCCATCTGAGTCTTAAAGTCAGTTTCAAAACCTTTTAAAGAAAGGAACTGACCTGGTTCACATAAGGTATTCGGTGGAATGGGGAAGTGTCATTGGATAGATATTCCTCTTACCCCTCATGGCAAGATCTCTGGCTTAGTAAAATTTTATTTAGAAGCTATCTGAAGGATGAATTAGACCAAAAAGAGACTGGAAATAGGGAACCAATTATGAGGTGATTGCAATAGTCTAGGTAAAAGATTATGAGAACCTAAACTTTCAGAGTTCACTAGCTATCTGTCAGAAGGGGTGGATGTGAGAATCAAAGGAAGACTCACATGAACTCATACAGAATGAAGTAAGCACTTTATAGATAGATATATGAGATATGGATGGATGGATGGATAGATGGATAGATAGACAGATGGATAGATGATAGATAGATGGACAGATAGATAAAGATATAGTATGTTATGCTGTGTTATATGTACTCACATGGTTCTGCCTAGATGTGGCTCACAGGGAGGCATGGATATCTCTATGGTGGGAGGAAATTCTACTTACCCTTCTCCAAAGGGGAACCTGTCAAGAGGGAAAGCAGGAAATTGGGGCAAGAGGCTGACAACTCTGCTCTCCTTAAAGAAAGGATTCCAAGTTAGATTTATATCTATCTGCCATTACCCCTAAATATTGTTGGGCTAATGGAAATAACTTTTTGGTTCAAATTGAGCTCCTGATCACTATCCCTTAATGGGAAAGGAGTGTCCCTAACTATATAGCCAAGATTTGACTTCCTTCCCAACAAATTCCAGTGCCATAATGAACATACAAATAGCAAATAAACTTCTTTATCCTAGCCAATAGCGAACAGAAATCAGAAAAAAATATATGTATAAGAATATACTAGGGGGCAGCTAGGTGGCACAGTAGATAAAGCAACAACCCGGATTCAGGAGGACCTGAGTTCAAATCCGGTCTCAGACACTTGACATTTACTAGCTGTGTGACCCTGGGGAAGTCACTTAACCCTCATTGCCCCGCAAAAATTTTTTTAAATAATTTAAAAAAAGAATACAATAGACACAGGAGAGTGAATGAGTTCTCCCACTATGAGTGGGACATCTCAATTCAACCCAGAGAGAGTCCCAGATCTCATCCAAAGGGACATTCCCTGAAGTGTCTAGGGTAACAAATTCGGAATTGGAGCATTATCCAATGCTAGCTCTTCTTTTCCTATAGTCTCTCTCTCCATTTAGGGATCTGAAGAGAATCTGTAACTACATGTCTTCTTTTACAAAGCTGGAGGTCAAAAGACTGACATATCTTTTCTCTCAGACTCCACCAATGAGAATAGTATCAGGCAAATGAGTTTTGATCAGTCTTACATTCATACAATGACTATAATGGAAATGAAAAGAAAGAAAAAAACCTGAAACTTTTATACAGTTATCCCTTCCATATTGCAACTTTTCCCATCATGGTTTCAATATAGCACAGGTCGACATAAGAAATTACTATAAATAAGAATTTGGGGAGGGTTTTGCAGAAGCTGCAGACATTACACAAAGGCCAGAGGACAGCATGGCTTTGACCTACATATAGCCTATCACCAAATACTTAACCCCAATTTTTCAATAAGGTGCTGTAAACACCCCATAAGAGAAAAAGAAAAAATGCAGGCTTCTTCTCTAATACAAAGGGAAAGCCAAAAAGTTTTATGTGGATTTTCCAAATTACAGAGGCATTGTCCCCCTAAGCCCCACTGTGTGGTAGGGGTAACTAATTCTTTCTTTTTTCCACTTTCATTTTTATACTTGTTTGCTGAGGATGGTTTGATGAGAAAGGGAAGAATATATTTGGCAAAGAAGATGATATAAAAACTAAAGATACCTGTACAAATAAAAATTTAATTGAGTGGCTCTGCACTCCAACATAAAGGCACATCTACCATTTATTTCTCCTTCATGCAGCTACAATAACTCCATGGAATCCCCCCCCCCAAAAAAAAAACTCTCCCTGGATTTTCTCCCTTTCCCCCTAGAATCAGTGGTTTCTTCAGCCTGACGATTTCACCCTTAGCCTTCAATTACCCTGGATTCTCATTCGGCTGCTCCCTCTAATGCTATTTACACTCCAAACTTCTCACCTTTCCACTCATTTAAAAATTCATTTTTTCCTCCCAATGTTTTCCTGAGGAAACTACTCACTCAGTACATGAAAAGGAGAGATGGGCCAGAGCCCAGGAGTGAAATACAAGCCCTCCCTCCCACCCCGATTCCCAAACTAAAGAGGTTTGTGATGGATTCCGGCCAAATCAAGTTTGGTGGCACAACTCAAACACCCTGTAAGTCAGATTTCAGCATAAAGTGAATGCTTGTGGAGTTTAGGAATGACTGCGCACAGGGAAAAAATGGAGGGGAGGGAGGGAGGGAGGAGGAATTGTACTGTTTATTATATTTGGCATAATACCATTTCTATCGTGTCTATCTGGACACGAGAACAATAATAATAAAAAAGAAATCATAATGAGGAAAATGAATGATGAAAGTGAGACTAATAATGATAACAGACAACATAGCACAATAATCTCCATGCATTTATTACGTACCCACTGTGTGCTAGGTTCCAGGGATACAAAGACAGCCCTCTCTAACCTCAGGAAGTTTCCTTTCTAGAGGAGAACATGATATGTATATAGAGGGAGAGAAGAAAACAGAATGAACTTAGCGTGAAGAGAGACATGGGTTTGAATCCCTTCACTGACTATAATCAGTGGGAGATCCTAGGCAAAGAAGTACTATATAACCTCTATGGACTTTCCTTCTACCACCCCACCACCCCTTTTTTAATAATCCCTGGAGTCCAGAGAGGGTTGGTGGTAAAGCTCAGATGAGAAAATGTATAGGAAGCACTTTGCAAAATTTAAAGCACTATAGAAGTATAACATCATTATCTTAACTAACATTTCTAAAATAAAGTTCTGTACAAATATCTCATTCTCACAACCACCCTTCGAGGTAGTTGCTATTATTGTCATTTTGCAACTGAAAAAACTGAGGCAGAAACATTAAATGACTTGCCTAGGGTCACACAGCTAGTAAGTATCTGAGGCTAGATTTGAACTCAGGTCTTTCTGACTCTACATCCAGGACTGCACCTGTGGTATCCCCTAGCTATTAATGATAGCTAGCATTCACATAGTACTCATTTGATTCTCACAAAAACCCTGGGGGTTATTTATTATTTACATATGAGGAGGGGCAGCTAGATGGCGCAGTGGATAGAGCACTGGCCCTGGAGTCAGGAGTACCTGAGTTCAAATCCGGCCTCAGACACTTAACACTTACTAGCTGTGTGACCCTGGGCAAGTCACTTAACCCCAATTGCCTCACTAAAAAAAAAAATACATATGAGGAGAGACTGATCCAGCTAAAGGTAGTAAGTGCCTAAGGTAAGTGTCTAATGTGAACTCAGATTTTCCCAACTCCAAGTCTAGCATTCTAGCCATGGCACCAGCTAGCTAACTTTATCATCACTGTGAAAATTCATTCATTCATACTGGTCACACTGATTCATAATTTGTAGTTCCTATAACCACAGCTGGGGTGGAGTCTCCATCTCTATTTAACCTATGAAAAGACTTTGCTAAGAAAGTTAATAGTGAAATCAAGATTTGAAAAGACCATATGTGACCTACAAAAGCAAAGAATTTGGGGTTCCTCAGGATATGAGTGCTAGGCAATAATTGAACTCAGAAATAAGACTCTTCTACCGTTAGGGCATCCTTCACTGAACTGGAGCAGGCCTGGTCATGCCTTCACTTGGAAATGCTTTTTTTTTTTTGTCAGTCTCTTCAACTAGAACTGGCCCTGGAAAGGTAAGAACATCCTCATATGGCTCAGGTAAAAAGAATGTCCAGCCCAGAGAAGTCAAATAAATAAATAAAGGCTCTATTCAGATGATTTTTTTCCCCTAAAACTTTTCAGCAGTTACTTTTTGGCAGAATCTAAATGAAACATAGAGAATAGAAACTATTAAATTTGCTTGTGATAAAGTTGTATTTTTTAAACATTCATATTGTCATTGATTCAGATGGGTCTTACCCCATTAGCATAGATAAGTGATGTTTCACTATAAATATAACTCAGTGGACCCTGAATGTTAAAAGTTCTTAATTCAAGCCACTCTTGGCTTACTATGATTTGCATTTATGCCAATCCCCAAAAAGCAGAGCAAGGGCTTCCTGAGAGTATTGTGTTTAAAACAACCACCCTTTCCTTTGTTCTAACCAACACAAGGAGCTGCCCAGACTGAAGTCACTCAGGCCACTGGGGGAAGATACCGTAGCATGATGGCTAGAAGACTGAGTCACAGGACCTGGGTTAAAGAACCACATCTGCCATTGAGGCAAGTAATTAAACTTTTCTGGAGACCTTAGTTTCCTCTCCGGGAAAACAGAGGGCAGGGGAATTTGGACTAAAAATTCTCTAAGAACCCGTACACTAAGAAAAAAAGAACCCATACAGTGCTCAAAGTCTGTAATTCTGTGACTACTCGACTTCTAGAGAAAACTGTATCAACGATATGCCCATGCATATGCCCAGGAACCAGCCATGTGTGTACCAGCTGCTGGCAATTCAATTCCAACCCTCTTCTCCCAGTTATATATTTTAACCACACTTAGAATTCCCCTGGACTTCAGGAGGAAGTCCACAGAAAAGCCTGGCAAAAAAAGAAGATATGTCTATAATCTGAAATTAATAATAAATGGGTAAGTCAACCCCAAACATTGTAGCACTCATGCTGAGAAAATTGGCAGAGAGAAGAAGGAGGAGGAGGGAGAAGAAGAAGAAGAGGAAGAAGATGAGGAAGAAGGAGGAGTAGGAGAGGGGAGGGGTAGGGAGGGAGAGAGGGAGAGGGAGGGGGGGAGAGAGAGAGAGAGAGAGAGAGAGAGAGAGAGAGAGAGAGAGAGAGAGAGAGAGAGGGAGAGAGGGAGAGAGAGAGAGAGCGAGAGAGCGAGCGCTATTCTCTGAGCCCCAGAAAAGCATCCACCCTTGGCTCACCATGATTCACATTCATGCCAATCCCTCAGACACAGAACTAGGGCTTCCTGTTAGTCATGTGCTTATGCCATCCCTCCCATTGTTTTGTCTAACACAAGGAGCTGCCCACGCTGAAAAGAATCAAGATGGAAGGAAACGTAAGAAGAGGTACCACCAATCCTTCCCTTGACTATTTCTCCATTCACTAACCCTGAGGCTAAGGAGCCGGTAGCTGGTTAGCCCAGATCGCTAACTTCTCTAGCTTCTGAATCCCAGGGTTTGACTGGGGGCTGGCCAAAAAGGCATCTATTCAGGTGAGTTTTTAATCTGTACAGAGACG
Organism: Dromiciops gliroides; assembly: GCF_019393635.1. Lineage (NCBI taxonomy): Eukaryota > Metazoa > Chordata > Mammalia > Microbiotheria > Microbiotheriidae > Dromiciops > Dromiciops gliroides. The sequence continues at coordinate 18,445,775 of NC_057863.1, forward strand.
TTCAATAACCTGTACACAAGTGAGGCTATTGTTGTTGGTTTTAATTATCATGTTTTGGGGTTTTGGGTTATTGTTTTTCCCAAACAGTCCCTCATCAAAAACTATTGTATACTTAATTTTTTTTCTTCAGGGATTCTGGGGCTGTGCCCTTAAAAATAATTTGCTTAATGCAGAATTTTTCAAGGATGTCCTCAAGATTTTCATAAAGCAAAGGTTCTTTATTGTCCATGTACAATCTCAGCCCTAATTTGCCAGTGAAACTGTAGGTCATTATTTCTGCATTTGCACATTAAAAATAACATCCCCTCATAAGGGAATATCTTTAAACCACAAATGCCAGAAATAACAATTGTATTAAACTGCATTTCATGAATACATAATAAAGTTCAATTTACCATTATTTATCATGTTACTTAAATTAAAGCTATAATGGAAAAAAAGAGAGAGAGATCTCGGGCTATCCTGGAAGTAGCAAATGCCTTTCTGACAATTGCAGAGCATTTATTTTTATTAACCCCGGTGTAAATGTATCAATTTTTTTTTGGTGCTTAATTACTATTTCCTCCTATTGTCAGTTGATCCTTGGGGACAATTCCCATCCTTTCATGTATTTTTAAAAGCTAAAGAGGCCCATACACAAATAATGCATTAAAAATTCACAACAATTTCAGGTCTATTCATTTAGAAAATCCCAAAGTAAAACCACTTGCACTGGTGAGGCCTGGGCTCAGGCCCCACCAATCTCTCCCTGGAGCCTCAGACCTTTTTGCTTCCTACACTGCAGGAAGTGCCCAGTTCACCAGGCCTATATCTCTTGTCTGGGGGTGTTTTTTAGGGTGCCCATGAGTTCCAGAAAGCTCAATTTTCATAACTAACATCTATCCACATACAATGCAAATGAGGAATTGAGGAGATTAGCAAGAAAATTCCAGGGAAAACCTAAATACATGCAAGCTTTTCTTTCAATTAACTCAAGATTGGAGTAGCAAAAGAAGGCACTGAAAATACGTCTAACAGGGTGAATTGGCACCTTAAAGTATGTTGCATCAGCTTGTGAAATAAATTCAGCATTCTGCTTAGCTATAGTGAATTAAAATACTGTCTGTGTACCTGTGGTTTTATCTTATATAAAAAAAAATAGTTGGGAAATCCACCTTAGTCATTTTAGGCATATCCCAAATGTCTGAAGAGTTAATGCAAAAGTCTGTGTTTGTTTTTTCACCCAACCTCGTGATTTCATTGGCTTGGGAAACTCCCAGTGTGAAACTCCCTCTACCCATCAGCAATTCAAGTATAACTGACAGAGTTCCTTGGGCCATGGAGATAAAAGGTCTTGTTCAAAGTCACAGAATCAATATGTGTTAGAGGCAGGATTTGAACACAGGTCTTCCCAACCCCAAGGCTCTCTATCCATTCTGCCACACTGCCTTTAAGAGAGTATTTGTGGAAAGAGCATGGGCCCCATGTCCCTTTCTTCTCGCTTCACCCCCCCCCAAGTACAATGAACCCAAAACACTGCATTTTCTTTACTACGTTAAACATAGATTTCTTGGTAGTGACATGTCTACAATTTCTCAGGAGCACTACCTTAGAAGTACATGTTTATCCATCAGGTTTTATCAGATGCCAGGTTTACTATCCAGAGCAGGACTCAGAGAATTCCAGAGAATCATTTACTCACCATCAACTCACTTCATTGTAGACTCCCTTCAATGCCACAATGGTGACCATTCTCTCACCTACTACACTCCTATATATGAAAATACAAGAAGGACCCATGTTTTCCCCAGTCTGGGGAACTCCAGGCATTGGAATTCCCTCCATAGAGGCAGGTGGCAACCTTATCTATGCCTTAGTGGCTAAGTCCCAAGGAGATGCAGAAGGTCCGTCCAAGCATCTTGCCCCACTATACACAGATTAAATAACAAACATAGATCATTGGAAGACCTGTACTAGAACTGACTCTGCAAAGGTTTGAATCACTTCCTATTCAACATATGAAAAGAATGTATAGGGGCAGCTGGGTGGTGCAGTGGATAGAGCAATGGCCTTGGAGTCAGGAGGAGGTGAGTTCAAATCCGGCATCAGACACTTGACACCTACTAGCTGAGTGACCCTGGGCAGGTCACTTAACCCCAATTGCCCCCCACACACACACGCACAAAGAATGTATAGCACAGAGAATCAAGCAGCCAATCCACAAACATTTATTAAACATAATGAAGAGGGCATCATCATGTAAAATAATATCAAAGGATTTCTTCATTCGATAAGCGCTCACATGTCTATAGCATGTAAAACTTGACAAAGAGCTTTCTTCATAACGCCCCTATAAGGTAATTATTATTATCCCTATTTTTCAGATGACGAAACTGAGTTTTAGGCAGTTAGAGTGTTTTGCTTTCACAGTGAGTAAATTTCAGAACAGGAACTTGATCCAGGACTTCTATGATACTTTCCACTGCAGCATTACCTTTCAAAGTTTATTACCCCACACTTTGCCCTTTTCAAGAGATAAATACAATTAAATATGATTTGGCAACTAGGTGGCAGGATGGCTAGAATTCTAGACCTAGAGTCAAGAAGATTTCAGTTCAAATGCAGCCTCAGACATTTACTAGCTATGCAACCCCAAGTAAATCCCTTAAATTATCTGCCTCAGTTTCCTCAACTGTAAAATGGGGGTATTAGCAGTACCTTCTTCTCAGGGTTGTTGTAAGGATAAAAGCAGATAATATTGTTAAATGCTTAGCCAGCCTTAAGGTGGTATGCAAATTCCAGATATTGTTAGTTATTATTATAGTGGTACATTTGGTGAGCTGTTCTAAATCAGATTTGGTTAATTTTGCCTTTTTATTCCAACAGAAATAAGCAGAAAACAATAACTATCAACTGCAAGGACATTACACACACATGATACAAAGTGATGGAAAACTTTTTTTTAGCTCAGGTAACTTACCCAACCAAGGAAAACACAAATTCAAAAAAGAAAAATGCTTGTTTCAAACTTCCCCTCTCGCAGCCTCAAATGCTCATGTGAAAACTTGCACAAGACAATGAGCAAGCTAGTTGTAGATTCTGCCCTATTCATATTAAGTAAATACATTTTCTGTCCTGAAATAAAAACTCAACAGCCAACTTTCTCACCTCCAAGATGAAACAGTTTGCTGGTTTTCAAGATAGCTTTGACATGAATTTGTGTCACTGTAATCAGGCTTAATCCTGAAAAGCTGTGGCAGAGAATTGGCATTTGGAGTGCATTTAAACTTGACTTTGGCCATGAAAAAAGAAGGAGTAGAAAACAGTTCTCTCCTCGCCTGACTGCATTTCTTTTTAACTCATTAGGTCACTTTCACAGAGGAAATGAAATTATTATAAACATATTCCTGTTGTTTAAGAAACTTTGAAAATAGAACATACAATCAGTAACTTTCAAACTTCAATAATTTCTCATGCTGAGTATTTACAGAATAGAGTTGCACATCTAACCTAATAAACTTTAAAATATGGCTTTAAGGAATATTCCTTCTTGGCAGGAATTAAACTGGCTTGGCAAATTTACATTGTTTTCGATTTGGATCGTCCTATATATTGGCTGCTGATTACAAGGCATAAACCAGCACTGCCCAATGGTCTGAATTAACCTCCATGCTATCTTTGTAAACACCCTATATCATAGCAGTTTACTAGAGGGTAATAAAAATAGCAATAAATTAAGCTTGTCATCTAATTCTTGGCTAAATATCAGTTCAGCTTTTCTTTTCTTATGATAGGGAGGGACATTATTGTTTTAATAGGTTGTATTTCCAATATAAAAAGCAGTTTTAGTGGTTGGCATTAATACTCCATTAATACATTATTGGGCTGTAACATTCTTTCCTCTTCTGTAACTAGTTCATCAGAAGCAAAATGGCAAGCATATAAAAGCAACTTCTATGGTTTGCAGAAATTCTCACTGAATTTATTCAATAAATGTATTCAATAAATTTATATACTAATAATTTAATTCTGGTATTGATCAAAAAACTGTAATAAGAATATCCAAGACTTCTCTAGAAATATACCTCAGGACATCAGTGATCTTGCCCTAACCCTAATTATCATTTATGATTGAATTGTGATGAATATACGTCAAATACACTTCCCTTGACTCATTAAAGAGGTGGTAGACTTTGGTGCAGAATGGTACAAACACTGTCAGATGCAGTGGCTATGACTGGTTCACTGAACAGTTTTCTTTGTTACAAACAAGGAGAGTGCATTATTACGAAGCAACTGAGGTGTGAGAATCAATAAAACTTTTTAAAAATTATATGCCTCCATTGAAATTAGTATGGCGATATTCAGGGAGAAGGAAAAACTTGGTAAAAGGAAGAGAACAGAAGAGAAAGAAAGATATAACAGTGGGCATCAAAAACATGAGGAAAGCAAATAATTACAAGACTCCAATAAAAATGAGATTACATATTATTTGTTTTTGTTGTTGTTGTTGAGTCGTTTCAGTCATGTCTGATTCTTCATGACCTTATTTTGGTTTTTCTTGGCAGAGATAATGGAGTGGTTTCCTATTTCCTTCTCCAGCTCATTTTATAGATGAGGAAACTGAGGTAAACAGGGTTAAGTAATTTGCCCAGGGTATTCAGCTATGAAGTGTCTGAAGCCTAATTTGAACTCAGAAATACGAGTCTTCCTGACTTAATACATGGTGCTCTAGCCACTGCACCACCCAAGTGCCCATAAGGTATTTTTTTTTCTTTGCCTATTGATTGTGAAATAACAACGTAACTTAAAAGTCTGATTTTGCGCAACAAAAAATCTGAAGGTCCCCAAATTGAAGGGGTTATTTCTCCAAGTTAGGCTATTGATACAACCTAAATGCTAACTCTTCTCTCCATCCTCTACCTACTGTGGATCTAGCAAAATTCAAGCATCATTTTCAATTCCAGGAGGTGGGATCATTGATTTGGAGCTAGAAGGGATCTTAGAGGCCATCGAGCCCACCTCTTCATTTTACAGATGAGGAAAGAGAGTTCCAGAAAGGACAGGTGACTTTGCCAATATCATGCAGCTATAAAGTATCTAAAGTGAGATCTGAACCCAGGTCTTCTTAATTCTAAAGTCAATGCGCCAACCACTCTGCATCTTACCTAACTGGAATTGTATAGAACTCCAATATGCCAGGGTCATCTTGCATCCCCATTGATGCGGGAATTTCCTCCAGTGATACAGTTAATATCCCATTCATTACTGACCATGCTACTCAACTCTTGTATTTGTATCCCCACCATAGCATAATGCTGGCAAGCACTTAGTCAGTATTTGATTGTGTATTTATCTATCTACCTATCTATAGGTCTATAAAGTTACCGCTAATATGGGTAATGAAAGATATAGCTCTCTATTCATCTGTCTTTCAGTCAGTCTAGCCATCCATTCCTCTACCTATCTCTCCATTTATCTACCCATCTGTCCTGCTCCAATCCATCCACAATCTATCTATTAAGCCAATGCCACATTTGTTAATCAGGGAAAGAGTTTAGGTATGAACCTGATCTACTTAGACCAAGATATTTAGGTTTGGTCACCATTATGGGAACTCAGAAATAAGAATCTCAGAGGAAGAAAAAGAAGCAACTGGAAGAGGTCAGGAACACCGGTAAGGTACATTGGATTGTTGAGTCACAGTCAGGAATACTGAGGGGTGGAGCCTGATTTACAAAGTTAAGGTGAAGAACTTTAGAGATCAGAGTCAGAAAGTATGGAGAGACTGGGGATCACAGGCTGGACCTGGGTAGTGACAAAAAGATAGATTATGCAGGGAGGATATTGCCTGCCTCTGTTGGGGTCCTTCTTCTCTACCTGGTATGCTCAAGATGTCTCCTCTGCAAGAAGACCTTAAGCTAGGGGTACTTAACCCTGTTTGTGTCCTGGACCCCTTTGGTAGTGAATCAGGTGAAACCTATGGATCCCTCTCAGGATAATGATTATAAAGGCAGAAAATAAAAGACATGGATTACAAAAGAAAACACATATAGAACTAGTTATGAAAATATTTTTTAAAAAACAAGTTCACAGGACCACAAGTTAAGATGCCCAACCCTAAGAATTATCCACCTGATTCCCTTCAGGGTCTTGAGAGGTAAAATTTATAAGAAAAGAGTTAAATACAAGGACTCTACTAATTTAATCAGTTATTACCAGAAAAAGTACCTTTAGAACAATTGACTAATGGAACTATTTCTTATAAAGACTTGACAGTTCTGTAGAGGGATTTGAACAACGAACCTATGGTGATGAAAATAATGGGAAGAATGGGGGAGGATGGGGAAGATGGAGATCCATTATATCTAATGTTACTCCCTTCTACACACTCTGCACTCCAACCTAAGGGTACCATTCAGTCAACCCTACAAATATGGTGCTTCCCTGTTTCTGTACCTCATGCTGCTGCCTCTCACTGTTTTTTGTGCCCAGAATATTCTCCCTCCCCCTTTTCAACAGTCAAAACCGTAATAATTATCCATCCTTAAAAGCCCAACTTGAATGTCACCTCTTCCATGAAACCTTCTGTGAGCCCTTCTATCACTAACAATCTTTCTTAGATCTCACATAGCCCTGTTAACCAACTCCCTAATGTAATAATAACAACAACTAACATTTATATGGTGTTTACTATATGCCAAGTATTGTGCTAAAGTCTTTAAATATATTATCTCATCATGTAATACTGTGCATTACAGTTGGCTATGTATGTGTTTTAATCATCCTATTAGACTGTAACCTTCATGAGGGGAGGGACCATATCTTAATTAAGCTTTCCTGTATCTGCAAAGAACCTGCCACAGTTCTTTGCACATACTAAGTATTTAGGAAATATTTGTTGAATTATACTACATAACATAGAGCAGGGAGATGTTGATGATTCACTTCATGACAGAATCAAGATTTGAAAAGATCTTGACAGGTTAGAAAAAGGAAATTGAATGTATTGGGATTCAAAGATATTTCTCTTAGAGGTGGATAATTCTATCTATCTATAGATATACATATATGTATATATTGAAAAATGTGTTTTCGTTTTGAATTCTTCTATGTTTACATATGTGCGCTTAGTCTCCCATTTTAGATTGTAAGCTCTCTGAAAGCAGAGATGATTTCATTTTTTTTGTTTGTCTTTATACTCAGTGCCTGGTATAGAGTGTCCCCAAAGTCTTACTGCAGTGTACTGCCCATCTACTACTACAAAATAGTGCACTAAAACTTGGGGGACACCCTGTAGAATAGATGCATAATAACTGTTGATTAATTGATTAGATTGCTTGAGACCAGAACCACTTTAAAGCATTATTCTTGTTCCAGGCTCTTTCTGCACTTCAGTCTACACAGTCATAGCAGAATTGTCACTAGACCACCATCTAAATAATGTCACTGCCACGTTTAGCTAGGTCAGAGTCCAAGAGATAGATTGGGAGTGAGGACAGAAAACCTTCAGACTCTTCTCTTTCAGCTGGTTGTCTGAGTCTCAAAGCTGACCCACAAGAGAATGACCAACTTCAGGGTTCAACCTTTTGAGGTACCTTGGAGTGTTCAGTATGGGGCAGCTGGATGATCATTGTTTTTCCCTTGGTTTCTTATGAAATATGCCTCCAATTGTCAGCTTCCATCTGTAAAGCCATAGAAATCTCTACACAGGCACCCAGAGAAGGAAAATTCATGGTGCAGCAATCTGGTCTCTCATTATCTGATGATGGGGGGAAAAAGTTAAGACTTTCAGGATTATTAATGCCGTTAATACATCTGAAATCAGCACGTGTCAGTCATCAATATTCATACTGTCCAGACAAAACACTTCATACTGTAGCTGCTCATAAATCTGGCAGAAAAGAAGGGAAAAGAAAAGCAGGAAGAAAAGAGATAAAGAAAGAAAGCACTCAGGGATGAATGGAACGCAAGAGGGGACCCCATTCATTCAGCCTAACATCTGCTCAGCCTGAAATGGAACCACCTGTTAGTTTATTAAATTGGAGAATTAATTTATGTGGAAATAAGAGAAGAGGGGGTGGGAAATGAGGCTTTAATTCATCAAAAATCTTCCATTGTATCATGTCTAAAATAAACCATCCAAGGGCAACAGTCTCTCTCAGGCACACAGCACCTTTCTACTGTATTTGAAGGGAAGCAAACTGTTCTCTGGGCCTCTTGGGTGTGCATGGGGTCCAAAAGAACACTGTTGGTTTGTCTGATGGGGCCAGGGGAATTAGATCTGGAAGGGCCCTTAAAATCATCAATTCCAACTCCCACATTTTTTATATATGAAGAGACTGAAGCCCAGTGATGAGAAATGACTTGCCTAAGGTCATATAGGTGAGTAGCAGAACTAGGATTTGAACCCAGCTCTTCTGAGTTCAGAATCAGAGTTCTTCCCACTCCATTCCACTGCCTCTTTCATGGATACTGTTCTTTCAACAATTCAAAAAGGAAAAAAAAGAGGCATGCCCCAGTTCTGAACACACACTTACTGTTTGTTGAATATGAATGGACCATGCTATTTACAAAGCATCAGCTGGTTTTTCTCAAGTTTCCATATTGTCAGAAATGTTCTCATCTTCCATATTGATGGTCATTAAAATACAAAGCCTACTTGTTGTGTGACCACAGGCAAGTCACTTTCCTTCTCTGAGTGTCAATTTCCTCATCTATTTAATGGAGATAAAGCTACCTTCTCTACCTGCCTCACATGTTTGCTGTGGAGCCTTAGCACAGCACATAAATCTGAGATACTATTATTATTACAGATGAATTTGACAAGCCATCATCAGAAATGAGATTCTGAAAAAAGCAACAGTCCTCATTGCCCTCTTGTTCTTCTTTAATGAAAGGCATATGCCTTTGCTTCCTCCAGTATTCCTTAGCACTAGGATCTCAGATTTGTGCATTTGAATAGTGACTTTTCCATCCAGAGGTGATTTCCTCCTTCATTGGCCAAGAATGCCAGCCAGGAGGTCACTAAGCACTGGAAAACATAAAAGGAGATTGGGAAAGCCATCCAGACTTGGATAAGAGTTTAGATGGTGATTTCTTAGTATCCCACACCTGCCAAACCATATTTTTTCCCCAGCTGGTGAGTTTAATTGCCTGAGCTGGTCAAAATAACCTGGGGACAAAATTCTGCTAGTTTCCCAAAGGCTCAGCTCCGAAAGCTCAGAACTTTCTGGGGGAAAAAATGTGTTTCTATTTGCTTTGGACTTTACAATTCCAATGAACCAGTATTTTGCATATTCCAGAGACCATGTCTTCTTTGTGCTAGACTGTAGACTGTGCCTGATTTGGTGGGTTTTTTTTAATCTTGCCTTAATCTACCAAAGTCCCTAACCATCCTTAAGTATAAATGAAAAAGAACTATCTCAGGTTCCAATCCTCTTTAATCTCCTGGGATTTTTTTAAAGGAAGACAACTTTCTAAGATTCAAAAGAGAAGGTAGTTTTCTCCACAAACTTATACAATTACACAAATTGGGAGTTCTCCCCTAAAAAGAAAGGAACTTCCACAGTTGTGTTTTTCTGATCATGACAATGATTTTAAAGAGAGATAAATTCAATGATCTCCCTGGTGTTACTCTGCTTTGAACCTAATATAATTACTGATAAATAATACCAGTGCATTTCAGTGAGAACCTCTGTGGATTTTATCTCAAATCCCACCACCACTAACCCTCTACCAGTTGGGCTTACATGTTGTTTTTCACTTTCCCTTGAACTGACCCACCTGCTATATAGTTAACTAGTCATTATCATGGTGATCTTCCTTCTATTTACTGTCTTGTCTTATTCAATACAACACATCCTCACCAAGTACCTCCCAAGTGAAAGAAAGTCTGTCTTAAATGGATGAAGGGCCAACCTTGGAGTCAGAAAACTCTTGGGTGCCAATTCTACCCCTGACTAGTTGTGCAACACTAACAAAATCACTTACTCTCTCTGAGTCTTGGGCACTTGTCCAAGACTGGTGCACTAAATGAATTCTTCATTGGCAGAGGAAATAACTACTCCTTGACATAGGTGGGAGGCATCTCAAGAGACACTGAGGATTCAAAGATCAATATGGCACAGGAGGTGTTCTTGAGGGCCTTCCATCCATTGCAAGCTCTTCCATAGAACATGGTGGTTGGGCCAGATGATTTCTGAAGTCCCTTCTCTAAATATTCGAATCCATATTTCTCTGATGTCCTTGAGCATTTTTGTCTTTCCTACATATGTTCAAATGAAACTTTGAGATAATAGAAATTGGTGCTTAGGATGACAGGGTAAAATGGAAAAGGTACTCAAGGTAGTCAGGAGACCCCAATTCAAATTGCAGCTCTGCCACTCACCAGCTGGGAGTAACTGGGAATAAGTCTTTACCTGTCTGAGTCTGTTCCCTCATCTTTAAAATGGACATGTGGGTGCTTTCATTATCTTCCTAATAAAGGACAAGGAAATAATTCCATAAAGTTTCATGGGCTTTAGTACCATGTGCCTCTCTTTTCACCCTAACATCACCACTGAATTACAGAATCTCAGAGTCGGAAGAGAAGGCTTCAGAGGCCGTATCTGAAGAAGACCTTCCTCTACAATATATCCAAGAAGTGATCATCTACATTCTGCTTAAAGACCTCCAGTAATGGAGATCCCCCATCTCCTTAAACAATCGCTTCCATTTGGGGGCATCTCTACCGGTTAGAAAGTTTTATCTGATATCAAGCCAATATTGCCTCTTTGCAATGGCCACTCCTTGCTCCTGGGACCACAGAGAATAAGTAAAATCCCTTATCCATATGACAGGCTTTCAAATACTTGAAGAGAGCCATAATGCCTCCAAACCAGTATTTTCTTTTCCAGGTTAAACACACCTGATTCCCCCAACTCATCCACATGGGCTTTGACCATCTTTACTGACATTCTTTGGATACTGACTATGAATCATAGAATCTAAAGTTATACTCTCTCACTTTTTTACACACCTAAAATTTAACAAAACTGTACACTTGCAGGCAATGTGAGTCTGAATGTTCGATGCATTCACATATTCATAATTCCCACCATGAAGTGCTTGTGAATTACCATCTTTTGGCCAATGGGACATTTTCCTTGCCCTCACTGTGTCAATTTTCCTAGCCATAAAATGAGAATGACTATATACTTCTATTTTAGATAGCAGAATGCTGGTCAGATTTTAGTTTAGCTAAGTGGTCTGAAAACTGGTTAATGTTGACACGGTACTTTAAAGGTATCATGAAGGACAACGTCTTTGGAACTTGTATTTCATGTGGACAGGCAAGCCCAGATGTGTTTTGAATTCAGCCAATATTCCAAAAGGTTTTTCAAGTGTTTTGAGTTTAACCAAACCCCAAACACATTGTGGTGAGTACTTCTTCCCTTTAAGTTCCAAGCCCATGTGCGTTTTAAGGGGAATTAAATGCACATGTTTCTGATTCATTTGTGTTGCCTGGGATGAGCCATTCAATTTCTAAGAACCTTTTTTTGTGAACTCTCTTACACCTTTTGGGTGTGGGGTCAAAAGCAGGAAGTTCCATTTTGCCAACAGTAAATCAATGTTGACGACAAAGATTGGATATCCTCTGATACTGCTCTGGTCATCAACAAATTGGGGTTTTTTTCCCCCTAATTTCCTGACAGGAAATGCTTGTGTTTGTTTTATTTTTCCACATGGCTCAGGAAGCAAAGTGCCTCACCTATAAACCCTGTAAGGCACACTATCCAGACTCCAGAGATGCTATTGATTGATTGGATGCTAAAGAAGCAACAGCACCATTTGGGCCTCAAGGCAAATTTCAGAGAGCCTGCTTTTGGATCAAAGCATTCACCCCACCTGAGGAAAAGGCTAGATAAAGCAGGGATCCTCAGCCTTGCCACATCCTCCAGCCTGATAGAACTGACTGTTGGTGGGAAGTTTCCCTCATGTAGTGTAATAACCATCGGAAAGTTATACACAGCAATACAAAGTAACTATCACAAAGAGATGAATGAATGAGTGGATAGATGGATGGATGGATGGATGAATGGATGGATGAAGTGTTAATTAAGCACTTACTACATGCAAAACACTGCTGAGGATACAGATGGAAAAGTAAGACAGCCACTGGTCTCAAGGAGTTCCCACTATAATAAAGGAGATATCACATATTGAAATTCCCAGTGGGAGACATTGTCCTTAGGGTTTGATGTTTGTCAGACTGATGGTAATGTCTCACCTTTTTCAATGATGAAATCATATCAGCTTCTGATGTTGAAGAATTAGATAGTGCCAAGGGCTTTGGTGACAAGAATTTTCCTGTGTCTTGAGTAGGTGTAGCTGCAGCTCCTGTAGGAGCAGTGACTAGGCTATACCTTCATGGGAATTGTTTTCCCAAGATGATGGCTGAGGCCACCAGAAGCAAGGCTATTCCCATAGCCTTTTGGTTTCAGGGTCCTGAGCTGTCTCGATTTAAATCTTCTCAGTGTATTAGAACAACGACAAGCAATGGTCTAAGGAGGAAACTAATATAAGCTTCTCGCAGGCTTGCAGGTTCTCAAATTATTGTTGTAACACTGAACAATCCCAGACTTCCTGTTGAAGTGCAAATCATGAAAAAGTGGGAAAGGTCTCATATGCCTTTTTTAAGGATCAAGAGGTAAAGGTGGGGAGGGGGGAGTATTCCAGGCATGGCAAACAACCTGACCAAAAGCACCAGTGGAAGGGAGATAGTCAAGGGTGGGGAACTTCAAGTAGAGTAATTTGGATGGAGTAGGGAGTGAACAAAGAGGAATGATGTGTTATCAGCCTGGAAAGATAGGTTGTAGCCACTGTGAAGGATATTGGATGTTCTTTTTTTTGCAGGGCAATGTGGGTTAAGTGACTTGCCCAGGGTCACACAGCTAGTAAGTGTCAAGTGTCTGAGGCCGGATTTGAACTCGGGTCCTCCTGACTCCAGGGCCGGTGCTTTACCACTGCGCCACCTAGCTGCCTATTAGTTGTTAAACAAAGGAAATGAAGAACCATTGAAGCTTGCTGAATAGGTGAGTGACACGGTCAGAACTGAGTTTAGGAACTTCCCTACGGAGGTTAGATTGGAGAAGGACCTTCTTTGATTTTCCCAAGGATTAGCACTTGCCCCTTCCTAGATTTTTCTTATTGTATGTTTACTTTTCGGTCATTTTCAGTTGTTTCCGAGTATTCGTGACCCTATTTGGGGTTTTCTTGGCCAAGATGTTAGAGTGGTTTGCTGTTTCCTTTCCTAGTTTACAGATGAGGAAACTGAGGCCAACAGAGTTAAGTGACTTGCCCAGGGTCACATAGCTAAGTGCCTGAGGCCAGATTTGAATTTAGGAAAAGAAGTGTTCCTGACTCCAGACCCAGAACTCTATCCACTGCACACTCCAATAAAATGTAAAGTCCATGAGACCTGGGACTCTGGTTGATGTTTTTGTATCCTTTGTGTCCAGCACAGAGTCTTATACATAATGGCTACTCAATAAATGTTTACTGAATGTATTTGAATGTTTTTTTAGAGTCATAGTGGCTTTATTGGGGACAGACAGACTACCCAGGCCTAGGAGTTGGCATTGGGGCCCTTCTTCTTGCCAAAGGTGGGCACCACATTGACGAATCATCTGTTGTACTGCATCCTCCTCTTGGCCCGCCCCGTCGTCGTCGTCGTCTCCTCCTCCTCCTCCTCCTCCTCCTCCTCCTCCTGCTTGGCCATCTTGGGAGTCTGACCCCTCACTTTTCCAGCTCAGGCCAGAGAGCCATGGACTTTACCTCCTAGCGTTCGGCCAGTCACTTCCAGAGTGGACAGTGGCTCCAACCCACACTGGCCCAAAATGGCTTCATCCTCCAGCGGGGAGCCACCTAGAAGCAAGACCTGATCCTCGGGGGCGATGCCCTCTAGGGATGCCACATGGGCCTTGATCTGGGCGACGGTGTCCTGCCCGGTCACCTCGAGGGCGTGTAGAGCCTGCGCGTGGACAAACAGCTGCATGGTAGTGACTCAGACATGCTAGTCCTGCTTCCGCCGCGGCAAAGATGGAGGCCAGAAAGAGTGGATTTGAATTTTAATGTTTCATGGACACCAAAATATCATCTCTGGTAGCAAAAGGACAGAAAGGACAGAAGTCAATAATCCCAAATCTTCATCAGAGTTAAAGGTTCCAATCTTCTTTCACACCAACTTGATTTTTTAGAATGAATAACAAAAAAGTAAAATGGATAGAAAGTTCACTTCCCTTATTTTCTACTTTCCATCTTTGTATGGAGTGAACCGGCAAAACATTAGCCACAGACCACCAGTGACTCCGACTTCCAGAGTTGCAGTTTTCTTGCTCTTAATAGTTGACATAACTCTTTCCTTACAACAAAACTGAGAGGGAATACAAGCACTATTGGGGCCATTTTGACGATGAGGAAACTCAGATTCAGAGATGTCCAGTCACTTGCCAGGAGTGACACAGCCAATAGAAGCCAGAGCCAGATTAGAACCCATATATTATTACTCAAATGCGGGTCTTCATTCCACTATGCCATGAAAACCATCTGTTGTAAGGATCAAATAATATATGTAAAGCTCTTCACAAACCTTACTGTGCTAAATAAATGTTCCCTATTAGTCTGATAGGTTGAGGCAATTTGGGTTAAGTGACTTGCCCAGGGTCACACAGCTAGTAAGTGTCAAGTGTATGAGTCTGAATTTGAACTCAGGTCCTCCTGAATCCAGGGCCAATGCTTTATCTATTGTGCCACCTAGCTGCCCCTGATAGGTTGAATTTCTTCTCAGAAATGAAAACATTTCCAAAATCAAATGAAGGAGTGAAAGTTTAACAGTTAGACATGTAGAATGTTAGAACTCGAAGGAACCTTTGTGATCATTATCCAGTTCAATATTTCATTTTAAAAATGAGGAAACTGAGGCCCAGAGCAGTTAGGCAATTTGCCAAAGTCACAGATCAAGTTAGTGGCAAAGCCCAGGTTAGAGACTTGGCTTCCTATCTCCTGGGCAATAAATAGTCTCACACTTTTCACTTGAGAACTTAAAAAAGAGTATGTCATTCATAGATTATTTTTTCATGATTCTATCTCCCCTGCACCTCCAGGAGTTAACCCTTTTTTTCTCAAACAGAGAAACCTAGCACAAAGGGACTGATTCAGTCCCTTTTCCTTGACTTGGTCAAGGTCAAAATGTCTAATTGTGGTGGTGATGCTTAAAAACTAAACCTTGGTCCCTCTGAATTCCCATTCTCATCATTTCTAACACAGATTCTCAGGATGTAACACACAGGCTGTTTACTAAAGAAATGGGGGTGAGGGAGAAGGAAGAGAGGGAGGGAGGAAAAAAAAAACCTAAACAATTTGTTTGAAATTTTTCCAACAAGGAACCTCACACATGGCTTTTTGTTTTACATTTCAAAGCTTCTTGTTTTTCAAAAGTTCCAAAATCTAATCGATAGATGTGCAACTGTAACACTGATCTCTTTCATGGGAGAAATTTACAGCTCCATTGAGCTTTCCAGCCAGGATTCTCAGAGCAGTGAAAGTAATGTAGGGGGTGGGGGGGAGGCAGAGAAGGTAGAGTAGAAAGACATCTGTGATAACATCCTTGGGATATCTTTAAGCTCCATTACCCCATCCAAAAGAAATATAATCAGATTTGAGGACCAATTATTACTTTTTCCATCTAACCCATTTCATTTAACATATCATTTGTATTTTTAGACAAGTCCCTATAGACCCTTGCACTTTCGTAAGTGAGGAAGTCAGATTGCAGGAGCAAGTACCAGCTACACCAGGAAACTGATCCCCCTTTTCATGCCCCCTGTTCAGTTATAATGCAATTACCAGGGACCGAAGCAATTTTCCGGAAAAAGACTGGACAAGTAAAACTCTCTCATTTTGTAAACAAGGATAAATGTTGTAATTGGATCTTAATTACATGAGGCTCCAAGAGGTTATTTTTATTTCTTTGTTTGTTAATGCAATTATTTAGCTCCCCCCGATTTTAGCCTTGACCTTGCAGGAAGAGTGTATTCTCCAGTCAGCATAAAGCTTTATCTCTGAAAGCTCCAATCAATAAAGATAATTAATGATGCCTGCTGCAATGATCGGCTCAGCAATCATTAGACCACATTAATCCCTGCAGTCAGACTGGGGTCAAAGCCATCTAAATCATTCACCTAGGGGTGGAGAAATTCAAATAATTTACCAATTTAAATCCTCCGAAACAAATCCCCACTTTATTTTCAAAGCCATTGGAAGGGGCTCTGCTTGTGTTTGCTTCTGTGTTGTATTTTTTTTTTACCCCTCATGGGGTTCTCTCTCTTGTCTCTTCTTCTCCCTCCTAATGAAAGCTTACATTTTGGGCTTTGTTTTAGTGGTGTATTTTGGGGAGCTGTCTGTGTGTTTAGGTCAATTAATGCAAATACGTGCAGTCCATGAAATGATGCTTGTCTGGAGGTACATGCCTCATTTAGCATTTCATAGCACTCCCTCTGACTTCTGATGGTGGAGGAAGAGATCAGAAATGGCATGGAGGAAGTCAGCTTGGGAGAAAGACCACAGGATTCAGAATCCAAAGACCTGGGTTCAAATCCCAGCCAGGATGCTTGCTGGCTGTATAACCTTGGGCAAATCATTTCCCCCAATGAAGTTGAACCAGTGATCTCCATGGTCCTTCCCTTCTCCACATGCTCTGATCTAGATATAGATGTTTGGCTGAGTGGCAGGCAGCCAGAAGAGGAGGCTTTCTGAAAGACAAATGTAAAAGTCTGCAAGACAAGCCAGCAGGCTTGCACAGCACCGCTGAGGAAGCTGTCAGGCCTAAGACTTTATTTCTGGCTCCTACACGACTGAGTCCTATCACAGGCTCATTTCTTTTCCCGTGGCTAGCCTCTCATTCGCTTCCTTCTCAGCAGTCAAGTCGTGTGACGATGTTGGCAAGCCTTCCCCGGAGAGGGTAGGATCACTGAGTCAGTGCTAGCAGGCATGGTGTCCAAAAAGATCCTTTTAAAGAAAGAATCGAGGCCTTGGGAAGGGATGTGGCTTACTCTAAGTCACATGGATCAGATCTAGATATGAAAAGGCCATTGGAGGTCACCTAGTCCAAACCCCTCAGGTTAGAGATGGGGAAAAGACAGAAGTCAGATTTGAACCCAACATTCTTTCCAGATAGTAAGTAGTAAAACCATAAGTTGAACCCAGGCCCTCTTTCCACCCCCAATCCAGATAGGTGGCTCAGTGGATAGAGCCAGCAGCCAGGATGATCTGAGTTCAAATCCTATCTCATATAATTACACAAGCCACTTAACCTCTGTCTGCCTCAGTTTCCTCACCAATAAAATAAGAATAATAGCATCTGCCTCCCAGAGTTGTCAGGAGAGAATGAGAAAGTATTTGTAAAGTGCTTGACACATAATAGAGGCTTAATAAATGTGTTTTCTTCCTTCATCTCCCTTCAAAATGCTGCCTTTTAACCACAGGTTAAAACCCATTAGTAGTCCCATGGCAAAAACCATTTTTTATAGTAATGGAATCTCATTAAAATTTGTTTTGCTCTAAATTGCAGCTAGGTGGTGCAGTGGATAGAGAACTGGCCCTGAAGTTGGGAGGACCTGAGTTCAAATCCGACCTCAGATACTTACTAGCTGGATGACCCTGGGCAAGTCACTTGACCCCAATTGCCTTAAAACATCCGTCCTGAAGTCTATCTTGCCATTGAACCGAAATGGCTCTGGAGGAGAGAGTGAGGTTGGTGACCTTGCACAGCCCTGCCTCACTTAAATCCAATTCAGTGCAAGTCATGACATCACCTGAATGTAACAGTCCTCTATGCAAATGAAGAACAAACAACAACAATTCTATGTGTGCAGGAGCTAGAGATGAAACAAATTGATGCCCATTCTCTCTCTCCTGAATTCAGCCATAAATTAGCAAGGGAAAGGAGCACCCACTCAGGTCACAGGGATGCAAGAAAAGCTGTTTGGTTTGCTATGGGTGCATTCACTCTCTCCTCCACCTTTGCAAGTTCTTCTCCAAGTTACTGGACTCCCCTGTGTGTTGCCAAGCCAGGGGTAGAGACCAAGGGTTAAAAACATCAGAGATGCAAGCAAAGCAAACAGTTTATTTATGCTCTTGGGGCCTTGGCCTTTCCTTCAAGGGTCAGCAGTCACCACTTCTTCCATCAGGCATTCCCTGAATGTGCCAAATGAAAGGAATCACCCTCTTCCAATTCATCATAGCACTATTTCCAGCCCTCTCTTAAACACATCTCACTCTCCTCTGAGAACAGTCCACAGCCTGGCCATCCTTGAATCGGAACTCCTTCCTCTCTCTCACCACTTGGGATCTCCAGACACCTTCAAGTCCCAGCTGATAGGTCACAGCCTAAGAATTTAGGGAGCTCTCCCTTATCTTCAAGTAATCTGCTATTTACTCATTGATTTCCATGCTGTGGCCGTGTTTCCCAAGAGCAGGATTCTCAGACTCTCCCCAGAATTCCAGAATCTGAATGTCTGAAGATTCATTCCCCAGGGACGAGCGAGTCCAAAATCTACGGAAAGGGAATTCTCACAGAGTCAAATAGAATGAGCAGAACTTTGTATCAGTGGAGGAAGCACCCACAACAAGAAGTTCCCAGATTTATTTGAGTGGCCCTAGTACAGCACCTCACACATACTTGGTGTTTATTGACCTCGTTTGTGTCACACCCCCTATTGAATTGTAGCTTCCTTCAGAGGAGGGTCTGTGCTATATCCATTTTCATATTTCCAGGGCCCAGATGATGGGGAGAAGTGAATAAATGGTGATTGAATTGATTGAATCTGGGACATTTCCCCCCCCCCTCCTTTTGCAGAGGAATGTGCAGAGAATCCCAGGTTGGTAGGGAGCTCAGAGAGCCCTTTGTATAATCTCTACCTGGCCGAGAATCCCCCCCCCACCACCACCACCACAGTGATGATGAGCGGTCATTCAGACTTTTTTTGAAAGACCTTTAGGAAGGGAGGAGTCCATCGCTTTCCAAGGCAGCCTGTTCCATTCTGGGACAGCTCTGACAATGACAAAGTTTTTCTTTATATATCGAGCCTCAACATAAATTCCATTCATTGTTCCTCCTTCTGCCTTCTGAGCTAGGGAGAACAAATCTAGTTCCTGCATGGTGAGATAACCCTTCAGATGCTTGAATTTAGGAACTATGTCTCCCCTTCCTCATGCCACAAGGCTTCTAAGCTAAACATTCCAAGTTCCTTAAACAGATTCTCATAGGACATAAACTTGAGACCCTTCACCATCCTGGTTACCTTCCATTGAAACTCTAGTTTATCAATGCCTTTCCGAAGCTACAGATCTCAGAATAGAACACAGTCTGCTAGGTGTGGTCTGATCATGGCAGAGTATACATGAACTGTCACTTTCTTAGTGCCTCTCAATGCATTGAAAAAATACATGGTCTTTGGGAGCTGCCATATTGCGCCAGTGACTCACAATGAACTTTCAGCTCATGAAAAACCTCTGGTATTTGTCACACAAATTGCTTTCTAGTCACATATTGGAGTTGTAAGTGTGGACTTCTAACCCAAATGCAGTATCTTACCTTTGTACCTTTTAAGTCTCTCCTTATTAGATCAAGGACTGTGTTCTCTCCTAAACAGGTTTTCTCTGATACTCCCTCTGTCAGACACTTGCAAAAATGCTTTACAGAAATTATCTCTGCCTTCCAATTACGGATGTTTAACTAGGCTTGACCAAGGAGAGTGGAAAGATGGTATTTCCTAGAGTTCCAATTTGGATCTGGATGGGAGAGAGGAGTAAGTCAAATTTCAACATAATTTTCAAATTTCAATATAATTTTATATTTATTTAGCACCTATTGTGGGCAGAGTATAGGGCAAAAAGAAATGAAGATGATGCCGATAATAGCAAACATTTTTATGGTGCTTTAAGGCTTGCAAAATGCTTTCCAAATGCTATCTCACTGCCTTCCAAATACAGATGTTTAACTAGGCTTGACCAATGAGATGGGAAAGATGATATTCCCTAATGTCCCAGTTTGGGTCTGGATGGAAGAGAGAAGTAAGTCAAATTTGAACAAAAATTACAATTCTACATTTACTCAGCATCTATTGTGGATAGAGCATGGAAAAAAGAAGTAATGGTGGGAGTCAGAATCACTAGCATTTATATAGCATTTTATGGGTCACAAAATTATATATATATATATATATGTGTGTGTGTGTGTGTGTGTGTGTGTGTGTATGTATATGTCTATGTGTATGTACTTATGACACTCAGTTTTAATGCCACCCCTTCAGCCACTGCTGCCAGCTACCATGTGGCTGATATGCCAGCTCCAGCTGGAGTCTGTAATATTGAGTTCTTGTTGGGAACCAGCTGTGCCCTTTCCACTTGTCCTCGTCTGGCCTCTGCACATCGTCCTTGTATTATCCTTTTAGAACCAGTTCTCAGAAACGTCCAGACATTACCTGGGCCTTTCCCAACTCCACTCTATGAATTTTGTCAAAGGCCTTTGAGACCTAGTGCTCTCTGCCAAGGCGATACAAACAGATGGATAGACAGCCACAGAAAAGCCAAGTAAGTCTGGGAAATGCACCTAAAATAAGGCTAAGCTGATGTTAATACAGGGCTTTAAATGTTTGCAAAGCACTTTCCATATATCATCTTATTGGAGCGTCCCCACAAGCCGTCTTCAAGGATCTGAAGGGCTGTCTTGTGGAAGAAGAATTAGCTTTAGTCTCTTTGGTCCCAGAGGAGCATGTGTAAGAGTGGGAGTGGGAGTAGGGAGGGAAGAAGAGGGGAAGTCACAACCCTGCCAGGCAGCTACTACTGGCATTATTATTTCTGTTTTATAGAAAAAGAAACTGAGACTCAGGGAATTGAAATGATCTCCCCAGGGACATACAGCGAGTAAGGGTCAGAAGTGGGAATGAAAGGCAGCTCTCCCCTGACTCCCAAAGTCCCTCACTCTTACCACAGCCCCAAAGGCTTCCACAAATTCCACTAAGCTCTATCTTGAAGGCTTCATAGTGTCATTTTTTTTAAAGCTCCTGTCATATAATTTGGGGACTTAGAGAAGGACAAAGTCTTTGGCAGGTATGGCTGATTAAAAGGTAGGCAGCCTTTGAACAGGGCTTCAGACTTCAGGCAATCCCTCTCTTGACTCACTTCTCTGTATGGGCTGAACTCACTTTCTAGAGAATGGGGAGAATTTGCATAAAAACAAAGTCCATGGATTCACAAGACAGAAGAAGAGAGTCTTCAAAGGCTTTCCATTTAAACTTTTCAGATCATGACAAACAAAGGCAAGGACAGATGCTCTACAAGTAGGTGATGGAGTAGAGTCTCAGCATTGTGATCTGAAGGCAAATATACCATGCCCTAGAGCACTTCTCCCACCTCCAGAAGTTCTAACATTAAAGTATTCACTTCTTCAGCTCCAAAATGCCTTTTATTCTCTGAGTTCCCTGATAATTTCTGAAATTATCAGATGATGATAGTGGTCATTGTCGTCATCACCACCACCACCACCACCACAATATTTATGACCTTACCTATCTCATTTAACTCTCAGGTCAACTCTATGACTTTGGTGTTATCATCCTCATTTAGAAATGAAGAAACTGAGGCTCAGCGTTTAAGTGATTTGCTTGTGATCAAATAACTATCAAGTATGAGAAAAAACCCAGGTCTTTCTGATTCAAAGTTTAGCATTCTAGCAACTATGCCATGAAGGGTCAACAACAAATCATGTCAATAACCCTTTCCTGAGCTCTTTACTTAAAATGGAGAATGGTTGGAAGGAACCAGCCAATTAGAGGAGCCTTGGGTACAGAGTGTATTTCTAGGTTAAATTATAAGAGCATAGCTGGAAAGGAATGGTCTTCAGGACAGATTGGAGAGAGAAGAACAGGAACAGGAATAAGAACAGAAGAAGAAGAAGAAGAAGAAGAAGAAGAAGAAGAAGAAGAAGAAGAAGAAGAAGAAGAAGAAGAAGAAGAAGAAGAAGAAGAAGAAGAAGAAGAAGAAGAAGAAGAAGAAGAAGAAGAAGAAGAAGAAGAAGAAGAAGAAGAAGAAGAAGAAGAAGAAGAAGAAGAAGGAAAAGGAGAAGAAGGAAAAGGAGAAGGAGAGGAGGAGGAGGAGAAGGAGGAGGAGGAGAAGGAGGAGGAGAAGAAAAAGAAAGAAAGAAAGAAAGAAAGAAAGAAAGAAAGAAAGAAAGAAAGAAAGAAAGAAAGAAAGAAAGAAAGAGAGAAAGAAAGAAAGAAAGAAAGAGAGAAAGAGAGAAAGAAGAAAGGAGGGAGAGATCCTAGAAAAATACCAAAACTCCATACAATTCAACATTTGTACTATGTACAAGTCCTAATGTGCTAGGTCTGATGCTGCAACAAAAACAGTCCCTTCCCTCAAAAGAATATCATTCTGGGCAGTTAGGTGGCACAGTGGATAAAGCACCAGCCCTGGATTCAGGAGTACCTCAGTTCAAATCTGGTCTCAGACACTTGACACATACTAGCTGTGTGACCCTGGGCAAGTCACTTAACTCTCATTGCCCCACCAAAAATAAAGAATATCATTCTTCTAGATGTGTATGGGGGGGTTCCTTCTATGGGGATGACACACAGGAGTACAACATTTATACGAGTAAATATAATAAAATTTGAGGAGAGAGCGAATACTTGCAACTAAGAGAATAAGGAAAAATTTCCCATCAGAGGTGGTTCCTGAGTTATGCAGAAAAGAGGAATGAATGACTGGAATGGAAGCTTTATTAAGTACTTACTATGTGCTGTTAAGGGCTAAAATTCTAGCTAAACTGTCTAAACTATTTAATGAGTGGTCGCCAATAAATTATAAGCTTTAGCAAGAGTTAGACTTTTAAGCATTTATTAAGGAGAATAAGAATTCGATAAAGAGAGAAGAAAGGCCTAGATTCCTATCTATTAAAGGGAGAGCACATTTCTAGCTCCACTCTCCACCAGAGTCCTCAGGAAAGAGAGCAAGACTGAGCGCCAGTCTCTTCCTTCCTCCTCCCACTAGCCCGCGTCACTTCCTTTTCCAAAGAAAAGACTCCTGGTCTTGCCCTCAAAGACCTTCGCTTCATGGGTGGACCTCTTCTACAGTAAGTCTCCAGCAGGTGGCGTCATTCCAATCGTTACAGTGCCAAGCATTGTGCTTAGACCTAGGAATGTAAATAGTAAAAGCCTTATGACCTGGAGATACAAAGACAAAAAGCCAATAGCCCCTGCCTTCAGAGAGTTTACCTTCTACTGGGAGAAAAAAATGTGTGCCCATTGCAGTCTTTATAAATTAATGCAAAATAAATAGGAGGGCAAGCAAAACTGGGAAGATTAGGAAGAATACCTGAAAGATTCTAGGGTCCCCAAAAGGCACCCCAGGGGTTCTGTGGCTTTCTCTTAATTACCTGGCTCAATACACTGCTTGATCTATTAACTTCAACTTTTATCTTGGCCCAGCCTAGCCAATGGGGCAAAGAAAAAGAGCCCCCATATCATCCTGGCCCCAGTGTTGAAAAATAAAAAAGTCTTTAGTAGTTTTAAATCTCTTCATTTTCCCCTCTTTATCATATATCTACCCCTAAGCACGTAAATTGCATTAGGTTTTGGAATGTGTGGATGATTGTGTTGAAAGAGGCTTGCATGAGAAAGTGTTGGTATTTAATTGTCTTGAGAAGTTCAGGGAAATTCTTAGAAACACCTATTCCCCCCCCCCATACAAAAGAAAGTGGTGATAAACTGGCTCATTAAAATAGCTTGGGGGCAGCACTGAAACTGGAGGTGTCCATCCCTTCCTGGTGTTTGCTCTTGGAAGGATCCAACTTCTTGACATCTCTGTGTGAGAAACAGAGAGAGCCCCTTGCTCTGGGCTGGCCTAAATATAAATTCTGGGACTGTGCCAGGCTCACAATCGCTTCCCGATGGCTCTCAACATGCTGAATTGGCACTTATTAGGCACTGGGAAGCGATCAGGGACTGGCAGCTTTCCAGAGATGTTCAAGACAGAACAAGAGAGGAGAGAATGTTTCTCCTAACATATCCATCAGATTTTTAAGACGACAGTGGCTCTTCCCTAAAATGCACTGCATGTTGCTCTTCTTGCCCAAGCCCAAAAGTGCTTAGGAAAAATGGCTGGGAGGTAGATGGCAGCCCTGTCTCAAGTGGTGTTGTGCTTAGGTTTATTCAAGGCTGATGAGAATGGAAAGAAATCAAGATTGGTGAGAAGGGACAGGAATAATGGGAGGGGAGACAGATTTATAAAAAGTGTTCAGCACAGACAAAAAAATACAAAAACAAAAACAAAAAGTGTTCAGCACAGTGCCTGGCACATGGAAGGTACTATACAGATGTTTATGTCCCTCTTTCCTTCTCTTATGAAGAACTTCAAGGTTTGCAAAGTGCTATACCTACATTAGCTCCTTTGATTCTTATGATAACCCTGTCACGTAGATTCTATTTTTAACCCCATTTTACAAATAAGGAAATTGCATCTGAGAAATTAAGAGAGCTCCCCAGGATTACATACTAACATTTTATGTAATACATGTCTAAAAAGAATTCAGAGATCATAAAGGAGATAAAATTCAGTGACTGATGAATTAAAACATATTTTAAGTACTTTTGAAGGCATCATGGTAAGTACTGGGAAAGAAAACACCAAAGTGAGAGTCCCTGCACTAGACTTATATTTTAATAGAATAGACAACTCCTACATTGGCTTCAGAGTTGTAGCCAGATAAGGATGTTCAAGTCTGGGGACTTGAAGAGAGGATGAGTTTGTAGGGTAACAATATACTCTTCTCAGAAGCAATGGCAGTGCTGACTGGATTACTATATCCAGAGCAAGACTGGAGAAGGAGAGACATGGTGGCAGATATCACCACAAGTGATGGTTGAGGAGATAGCAAGATGGCCCTGGGTGGATGGCCAAATAGAATGTGAGGCATGTTCTAGTCTGAGGCCAGCTCCATAAAGTGGATGAGGTATTTTTGTACTGATTTCACCAACCAAAGAAAGCTTCATGCCTCTCATTCCAATGATAGGTGGATTCATTTCTATGGGGACTGGGAGCATGGCTTGTGGAAGTCCAGACCACAGGATACTGTTTCAGGGGTCAGAAGTTGGACAAAAGCAGGACAGATGGCAAGATGGCCCAGGTGAACAGCTGAATGATGCTTACAGTTCTCAACAATGTTATCAATTTCTATTTTTTTCCCTAAATAAATTGTGCAATGCTTCATCGATACTACACACTACCTAAGAGCCTGGGACCTGAGTATCTATTTCTTTCTGCTAAACATAAAGGAAATTTACCTGTGGAGTACCCAACCAATGAAAACAGATTGTCCGATTTATACCACAGTGTTTTCAGCCAGTAAGAGGGGTTGGGGTGGAAAAAAGTAAGAGAAGAGGGCAGAGATTTCTTATACTAAGTCCATTGCCAGACTATCATCTTCCTGAGTTAGTTGTAGGTAGGTATTATTATCTGATTGCCAAGGGAAAGACTATAGATTGGGAACTGATATAAATCTGACCCCAATTAATGCATTTCTCTATACCTATTACCCACCATATAGTCAATCACACAGATAGCTTCATCCTAAAGAAGAATTGAGAAAAATGAACCTCCCTTCCTTCTGTGCAAAAGTGAAGGGCTATTTAGATAGACTGTGGCATACACTGTCAGGCACAGCTGATTGCACTTATAACTTGGTTTAACTAGCCTCTGAGATCCTTTCCAACTGAAATTCAGTGGCTTCAGGTAATAGTTGGCCTTCCCATGAAGTATTTCACTGCTTTTCTGGAATTTTGAACTACATTCAACATGTAGTGGACATTATTTGTGAGATGAATGAAAAGTTGGAGAGAGAGTTTCTGGGTAATTAATAATCAATTTTTTAATTAGATTAGCTGATAATCAATAAATTGATGGTCAGTGATTTCTCTCAGTAACCAAAGAAGCTTAATGAAAACACTGAAAGCCTTAAATATTTTTTTGAAAGGGAATGCCCCTCATGGGGCAACTAAGTGGCACAGTGGATAGAGCACTGGCCCTGGAGTCAGGAGGACCTGAGTTCAAATCCAACCTGAGACACTTGACACTTACTGTGTGACCTTGGGCAAGTCACTTAACCAGAATTGCCTCACCAAAAAACAAAACAAAACAAAAAAGGGAATGCCCCTCACAGGAGAAATCAACCTTGATTGGTAAGCCATTAACGAGGGGATAGGCATTTAATTAAAGAAGTAGCTTAAAGTCTTTAGCTTTTCCAAAGAACTTGACTTGATCATGAGACTCAGCCACTTCCAGCAATCTGGACAAAGGAATCAATCCATCTCCACCCAGACCATTCTGGTTGGTTTTCTTCTTCGTGAGTTGGGTCACCTAAACTCTAATGGAGGGGTACAAGGACATGGGTTTAATGCTTTGGGACTGGAATTCACCTGTATTGGATTCTGTTTACACTCTAAACAGAAGTAATCTCTCTTAGTTGGGTGGGATCCAGACAGGTATGGTCCCTGAGGATTTGGGCAATCTCATCTATCAGCCTTGTCCTTCAGAGACTGACTCACTGATCTAGAGGGGCTGGTCCCCAAATGAGGAAATAAAGAGGAAAAAGCCTTAATTCTTATTGAATGATTGGTTATTAATGTCATGGGGTGCAGAGCACCCCAGAATTTCTCTGGGGCACATCAAGGAATCTTCTCCTTGAGAAACTAAACCAGAGGACAGATACCCTAGAGAGATAAGCGGAACCAGTTTGGACTGAGCTAGCTTTGGGACTTCCACCCTTCATTCTGTTCTCCCTTACCCTGGGGAGATAAGTTTGGGTGTGGCCGAGGCCTTAGTGTCCTGAAGAGAGAGGTGGCTTTAGAGATCTATAGCCACCCCTCACCCAAATCCTGTAGCCACCACCAGTGGGGGATGGTCCTCCCTCACTAAAGGAACTTTCCACAGTCAAATGATCACCCCCCCATTCCCCCACCCCTGCCATCAGTTCTCTATAAAAATACCTACCAGCCTCCTGCTCGAGGAGATTGGTACCTCTGAACCAAGTGCTTTGTGCCTATCTCCCCATGAGAAGTCCAAGGATTTCTGCCATGTTTTCCCTTCCCCCTTCCCTTGGCCCTAAATAAACTACCACCTTATTCTAACTACTTTTGTGTGCAAGAGGGTATAATTCTTTAAAGGGGAATTCCTAAGAACCCCAACCCCTAACCCAACCCGTACCCCATTTCCCCCATTACATTAATATAATAAAAATAATTTCATTTGAAAATAATCTAATTCAAATGTCTCAGAAATTGGATGCATTTTCAAAGACTAGGTCTTAGTTTTGACTGTCCTGATATTTCAAAATATCATGCAATAAAGAAAGGGACAAAACCCTGAGCAGATAAGATGATCCCTACAGATATTCCAGGCATAAATACTATGACCCTGAGTCCCTTTAGAGAGAAAAAATAATCCATCTCAGATTTGTTAGATAGTCCTGGTGAATTGGGTGAGAAACCCACTAACAAAAACAAAGGGAAGTTTATTAACAAATCAGAAGTCACTGTGAAGAAATCTCAATCTGGTAGAAAGTGCAGTCCAAATCTAATCAACAAAATAGTTATTTAGCACCTGCTATGTGCAAGAAACTTGAGGTATGAGAACAAAAATAAAACACATTTTCTGTCTTCAAAGATCTCACATTCTACATATATGATAATGTGAGGAGGGAGAATTTACCAACAATTTGTGAAAGATATGACATGAGTTGAGCCTTGATAGAAGTAAAATATTCTAATCGACAGTCATGAGAAGGGGGTGCATTGCAGGGGATAAAATATGCAAAGCATGGAAGTAAAAGATGGAGGATTGCATCCAGGGAAAAGCAAATGGGTTGGCTGGGCTGGAACATAAAGTGAATTAAGGGAGGTAATGAACAATAGATCTATAAGGTAGAAGGTAGCTTGACTGTGAACAGGACAAAGAAAAGTTTGTATTTCATGTTGGAAGCAATAGGGAGCCACTGATAGTTCTCTTGTAGGAACATGACATTGACTGCTGATCCTCTGGGTGAAATAATCAGAACCTCATATGGCTCATC
The DNA here is from genome assembly GCF_019393635.1 of Dromiciops gliroides. Classification (NCBI taxonomy): domain Eukaryota; kingdom Metazoa; phylum Chordata; class Mammalia; order Microbiotheria; family Microbiotheriidae; genus Dromiciops; species Dromiciops gliroides. The sequence continues at coordinate 18,473,922 of NC_057863.1, forward strand.
TTCATTCCCCAGGTATTTATTGGTGTATGACCTCAATCAGTGAGCCCAGATAAAGTACTACTGTGTAACCTCTGGGCTTCTCTAGTTTCCTTATCATAGGTGATACTGGCCAACTAGATATCAGGATGGACACACCTAAGAAGTAAGGGGAGATAAATTCTACTGCAGGGAAATCTGTTAGGTGTGGCTACTACCTGAGCCAAGTAAACTCCAGAGGTCATGACTATCATTCCAAAAAAAAAAAAAAGAAAAAAAGAAAAAAGAAAAAGAAAATCCCCCTGACTCTCAGGAATCTTTCTCCAACCTACCCCAAAAAGGAACTTTCCATTTTCAGGTGGTTACCCCACCTATCCTCTCTATATAAAAGCTTTTGTTTTCCTACTGTTCTGGGAGGAGAATGTTTCTAAGCCTTCTCTTCCCCTTGAGGCTAAGTCTTTGACTTCCCTCTTGGTCACTTTCCCTAGCGCCAAATAAAAGACCTCCCCCCCACCCAGGGCAATGAAGGTTAAGTGACTTGCCCAGGGTCACACAGCTAGTAAGTGTCAAGTGCCTGAGGTCCGATTTGAACTCAGGTCCTCCTGAATCCAAGGCTGTTGCTTTATCCACTGTGCCACCTAGCTGCCCCCAAAAGACCATTTTAACTCTAATTGTATTGTGTGCATGAGAGTGTGATTCTTTATAGAGGAATACCTAAGGATGACCACCACCTTTTCCCCATAACAATAGTTATCTATAGAGAACATACATTGGTTCTCTTGTAACATAATCCGATTCCTTTAAAAAAAAAAAAAAAGGTCAGACTGATGAATTATAGAACGTTAGAGTGTCAAGTGTCCTCAGAGATGATATAATCCAACTGAGGAACAGAGACATTGAAACAGCTTTTTCAAGGTCACAGTTCTGCTGTCATTTAGGCTGAGATAACCTGAGTTGATTGATATGGAACAGCTGAAGCAGATCCCCCTCCTCACCCTTTCATTCTCTTCCTTCTTTTATAGGGAAGACAAATGTCAGCACAAAAGTACTTGCTTCAGAAGGAAGAAGTTATTGCAGCCACCAACCAAGACAGAGCTAAGCAGAGACCAGCTCCTCTGAGAAACAAGAAAGAATGGGAACAGGAATTCAAGATGGGGGTGGGGAGAGGGGGCGAGGGAGAGAGAGAAGGGGGGGAGGAAGGAGAGGAAAGGAGGGACAGAGACATGGTGGCTCCTAGTGACTGTAAAAGTAATGTTAATGTGGTGCTTCAAACACTGGGACTTCACTTATCAGATGAAAATAAGCTGAGATGGAGGAAGCAGAAATAGCATTAAGACCAAAAGAAACCTGCAGATAGTAATGTTAAGTTATAACACATCGCACAGGACAGCTTTTGTACTTAGAAGTTATTTGGGGCTATATTTTTGGGTTTTTGTTTTTTCACTTAGTATGGGATTGTTTCTATTCTGTCTTTGCAATTTATTCCTATCCAAAAAGGAACTAATCAATTTATTGTCATAAATTGATATATCTGAGGATTTTAATTTTCCTGCTCAATTTTCTATGTCTAACCTGCCATACATGCCACTCACTGCCCCTAAGCACCTCTCCCTACCACTCATCACCTGGAGGCATTCGATAGTCTCCTTCAGAGAATGCCTTAAATTCTCCAATCATGATGAGAATATCCCAATGAAGCTAGAAAGTATTGCTGTTGTTGCTATTTCTCTGGTAGTTGATAACAGCCAGTCATCCATATTTCTTCCCAAGGACCAGCAGAGAGTGTAAGAATTTGCTGATAAGAGGAAGGGAATGGGAAGCAATACTTCTGTTAAAATTAGCCACAAAACTGATAGGAGAAATGCTTACCTATGGAGAAGGGGAGAAAACACCTCTGAATGGGATGCAAATTGAAAGATCTTCGAGACCACCAGCAAGATGGAACATGATCTAGTGGATAGAGAACTGACTTCTGAGTCGGGAAAATCTGGGGTCAAGTCCTGCCCTGGCTATATGGTCATACTGGGCTATATGGCCCTGGGCAAATGACCATCTCTCAGTGCCCTAGGAAACTTCCTAAAGCTGTAAGTTACAAAGAACAACATAAGCATCATAAGCTGCTCCCTATATTGAATCCAAAGTCTGGTCCAAGTTAACATAAAAAAAATGCAGCTTAAATATAACATTAATAAATATAGATAGGGGTAGCTAGGTGGCACAGTGGATAAAGCACTGGCCCTGGATTCAGGAGGACCTGAGTTCAAATCCAGCCTCAGACACTTGGCACTTACTAGCTGTGTGACCCTGGGCAAGTCACTTAACCCTCATTGCCCTGCTAGATAGATAGATAGATAGATAGATAGATAGATAGATAGATAGATAGATAGATAGATAGATAGATAGATAGATATAGATAGAAGGTAGGTTGGGAGGAAGGGTACTAGTGGTTGGGGGTATCAAGAAAGGCTTCTGAGCTGTGTCTTAAAGGAAGGGAGGAACTCCATGAGGGGAAGGTGGAGAGGGAGTGCACTCCAGGCATGGGGCAGGGAATGACCAGTGCAAAGGCATGGAGATAGAAGATGGAAATAGGAACAGAGGGAAGACAGTTTCAGCTGCATCAGAGAGTGAGGAAGGAGAAATGAAGGCAATAGGAAGTTAGTTAATTAGGGGAGTCACATGGTCAGAGCTGTACTGAAAGAAAATGACCTTGGCAGCAATGCATAGGATGGATGGAGGGCTGATCCCTAGGTAATGCATTGTGCTACAAAGAAAGGAGTATCATGGAGCAATTTGGTGTTAACCAAGATCTGAGTTCTATCCCTGTGTACAATGTGTGATTGCCATCTCCACTTCACTCTACAGCATTTGGGTAATTCTGGGGGCACTGCTGGCCTGGCCAAGATTGTCCAAGCGTGACATCAACAACCAGCCCCACTGAAGGTCTCCACAGGTCTCTGCCTTGACCATCTGATGGGACCAGAAACTGCAATGGGATATGCCCTGTTGCCTCTTCCCCCTACCACTTCTTTCTCAGTATGTGATGATCAAGTCCCTTGGCTTCTGTGGAAGATCCAAGAAGACATTTAACTTCTGTCTGCCTCAGTTTTCTCAAATGTAACATGGGGATTATAACAGCACCTACCCTACCAGGTTATTGTTGAGGATAGAATGAGATGATTTTTATATAGAACCGTGCCTGGCTATATAAATGCTTATTTTCTTCCTCCAAGTGACAGCATTCTTTTATTTTATTTTTAATTTTGTCTGTGTGGGTGGGTGAATAAGGGTTAAGTGACTTGCCCAGGGTCACACAGCTAGTAAGTGTCAAGTGTCTGAGGTCAAATTTGAACTCAGGTCCTCCTGAATTCAGGGCTGGTGCTTTATTCGCTGTGCCACCTAGCTGCCCCCATGTGACAGCATTGTTGGGATTCAGGTTGCCCTTAGAAGAAAAAGCTCCCTTCCCTGACCAACCCTCCCTGCTTCTTCATATGCATCTATGTCTGCCCCATTCACCACTGTTGCTATCAGTTCTTCTCTCTCCTTTCATTGGGTCTTATGGAAACTGTTCCATTGTGAACAAACTTGCCTTTCGCATTATATCTGTACCCTCTCTCCAAAATTACTTCAGACACATTTTGTTTTCATTCCTGTGTGTAAATATTGTTTCTCCCTAGTAGAATAAAAGCTTTATGAGGACAGGGAAATTTTCTTTTTTGGTCCTTGTCTCCCAGACACTTACGACTTGTTAGGATGTAATTCAATTCACTTTTGATCTGTGCACTAACTTCCTAGAGGCCATCATTCTGAAATGAGAGTCCATTGTACTCTTTGGAAATTTAAATTATGCACAAACCCCCATGCAAAGCATATGGATGAGGTCACAATAGGATTCCAGTTGGGGGGAGGGTTGGAGAGTGGGGGAAGCGCTATTCAGGAATGGCCACAGGCAACTATTCCGGGGCTTCTCTTTCTGAAGGCAAAATTGGGGAGGGGAGACCTTGTGGTCAACAAGGGAGTGCGTGTTCTATGCCTAAAACCAGATCTGTTTAAGGTTCAGGTAGATGGAAGGGCATAATTCTGAAAAGAAATGTCTATTATGTGTTCTGCTTTGGGGGAAAATGCTTCTCGGTCTTAAACAAATTGAGGTTTCTGTCTTTTTTTCTTTCTTCTTGCATTTGTTGAATATTATTAAAAATCATGACCTCCCTGGGATCTAATCAAAAATCACTGTCAGCACACCCAACAGCCTCACGAGTGGGATAAAGCATCCTCCTTTTCAAAACCCCAAAATAATGTGGAAATTTAAATTCATTTTGATTTATCATCCCCTTCCAAACTATTTAATATTTTCAAGAAGTTGGTCCCTCTGCCCATATTAAATTAATTTACAACCAAATCTTCTATAATTTATATATGCATGCATACAATAAATTATAGCCCAACCCTGTAATCCCCCATGTATAATTAATTGCATTAACCATCTACATTTTCAGCCTACAATTAGATAACCCTAAAAGACAACCCCGTTAGCATTTTTTAATAAATACTTGTGTTTGAAGCTGTTTAACAGAGAACCCGATAACTGATAGAGCAGTGTTAACAGCTGTTCCATTATTTCCAGAGGACGTTGGCTTAACGTAATACCATTCACATAAAATATGCATTTGTTCTTGACTGTCAAGTACCTCTATTATTTTATTAAAAAGTCCAAAAAGAATATAATCAGACTTCATAATTTATGGGTGACATTTTCATTACAGAAAACTTTATGCAAAATTGAATTCTAAAATTTAATTTCCTGTGATGTTTAAATTACTTACTATCTGGCTCCTCTCCAAACATTGTGATCATTGGAGGCCCCATATGAATTCGATTAAGGCTCCGTTTAGCTGCTGCCAGAATGTGCAGGGTATTTTTCTAGGTAATTCCAAGAATATGCTTCTTAAATTTATTTTGCACCAGTTAAAATAGTTGTTTTTTCTCTCATTCAGAAGAAAAATAAGATTTTTTTCTTTTTAACCATTGAAATAATTCTATCACTGCTCTCTTCCCACCCTTGAATCCCTAAACCCCAAAGAAAACCTACTTGTGAAACCATGAAACCTTGTCATTGGGGGCCAACACTAACTTAGCAGGTATTTTATAGATGAGCCATGTGAAGCTCAAACCTTAGTTTGCCATTGAACCATAAATCGTAGAACAAGATGTAACTTGATGGAGATCTAGGCTCGGAGTCAAGAGTTGTGCTCTATTCTTGACCTCAGACTCACACTGTTATGTGAGAGCACATCTGTCCATGTTTCCTTCCAGAAATGTAACTAGTATTTTTGGTACCCAGAGAAAACAGTAGCACCCAAATACCTTCAATTTCATGTTTACTCCAGTGGAGAAGGGGGTAGGGGGCAGAAGAAGGAACCAGGGACATCAGGAAGCTGCTTCAGGGGAGACCACCACTTGGGAGACCATTCTAGGATGGAGTCTGAGTCATGGCCATTGGTTAGGGTCAGGAAGAGGAAGCACTTCATTTATTAGCCACCCCACAATCCAATTCAATTCAAACACCAATTATACACAGGACATAGGTATACAGATAAAAAAGCAAATAACCTCTACCTATGGAAAGCTTACAATCTACTCTGAGGGACTAGGGACAATTGGTAGCAGTTGTAGCTTAGATACTAAGCATCTTTTTAATCTAATTATTCTTGCTAACTAAGTGAGAATTTGTGCTATTATTCTGCTGAAGGATTGCAAATATTGCTAGTACCCTATCAATTTCAAGACCCTTGAGCAAAGTCCCAGTTGAACCACCATACTTAACAATTCTGCTTCTCCTCCATCTCTACATGAAAATATTGCTATTTGGTACAAATGTTCATTAGGTGCTTTGAGATCCTGAGAGTAAATGCGCTGTTATAAACTATAAAATACTGTCATCCTTCCAGCATCATCACAGATACAGAGTGGCTGATAATGAACAGTCATTTAAATAATGAGTCTTGGATGGAGAGCAGGCACCTTAAATGCATTCTCTGGAGCAGAGGTTCTTTTGGCATCACAGACTCCTTTGGAAGTCTGATGAAGTCCATAGACTCCTATTCAGAATAATGTTTTAAAATACATAAAATTAAATACATAGGACCACAAAGGACAATAATTAAATTTTAATAGTTATCAATATATGGAAAACACATCTGTGATAGAGTAATATGTGAGTCCCTTCATTAACTGATTAAAACACTCTAATACATTTAAAATATAGACAATTTAAATTTAAATTTTTTTAAAAGATGGTATAAAGGCTATTGCTACTAAGCTTGTATTAGAGCGTTAACCTGTGAAGTGATCTTTGATAAGGCAACACACATGACATGATGGACATTCACTTGATTTTCAGCTATAATATGATATAAACTTGTCTATGATTTCTGTTGGTGACGAAATCATGTGTACCACTAATATTAAGGAGGTTTGTTGTCTACATTCACAATTAAAGGAAATGCCAAATATCAGTCTAACATTAATGAAAATAAATTGCACTTTTTTCCAATCCAACTTCACAGACCCCTGAAATCTATTCACCCACAGTAAATGGACTCCAGCTTAAGAACTCCCGATTCTGAGGGAGGACACACTTCCATTGTGATGTCCTAAACAGGCAAACACAAGAGAAAGATGAGGAGGTAAAGGAAGGTCAAGGTAAGTCAGAACAAGATGGCAAGATGCCACTGCCCTGGGCTACCCTGTAGGGCCTGCCACAAATCTTGGGGTGCTAACCCTGAGATCACCCTCGAGTGGAAGATGGGGTAATGTCCTAAAAGTGTCAGCACCATCTTTACCAATTCTGCTGTCCTCCTACTTCTAGGCATCTGCAGTACTGGGTCAGCTTAAATGGCAGCCACTATAGTAGTTGTTGTAGTAGTAGTAGTAGTGGTGGTGGTGGTGGTGGTTTAGTAGGAGTAGTAATAGGATTAGTAGTAATAAGAGTAATAGTAATAGAAATAGCAATAGGAAAAGGAGCAGCAGTAGTAGAAGTAGTAATAGGAGTATTAGCAAAAGTAGAAGAAGTAAATAAAAGTCATTCCCCAATTGATAAATGGTCAAAGGATATGAATAGGCAGGCAAATCAAAGCTATCTATAGTCATATGAAAAATGCTCTAGGTGACTATTGATCAGAGAAATGCAAATTAAAACAACTCTGAGGTGTCAGCTCACACCTATCAGAGTGGCAAATATAAAAAAAAAAAAAAACAGAAAATATTGGATGTCGGATGGGATGTGAGAAAGCTGGGACACTATTGTTGGAGTTACGAAAAGATCTAACCATTCCAGAGAGCAATTCGGAACTATGTCCAAAGGGCTATAGAACTGTGATCCAGCAGTACCACTGCTAAGATTATATCCCAAAGACATCTCCAAAAAGAGAAAAAGACCTATTTGTACAAAAATATTTCTAGCAGCTCTTTTTGTGGTGACTAAGAATTGGAAACCAAAGAAATGCCCATCAATTGGGGAATAGCTAAACAAGCTGTGGCATATGATGGTGATGGAATATTATTGTGCTATAAGAAATGACAAGCAGGATGACTTCTGAAAGGCCTGGAAAGACTTGTATGAACTGAAGTGAGCAGAACCAGGAGAATGTTGTACACAGAGACAGCAATATCATTTGATGAAGAACTGTGAATGACTTAACTATTCTCAAGAATATAGTGATCCAATTCAACCCCAAAAGACTATTGATGAAACATGCTATCCACCTCCAAAGAAAGAACTGATATTGATGGAACACAGACTGAAGCATGCTATTTTTTCACTTTCTTTCATTTTTTTCATTAATTCAAATTTTATTGTACAAAATGACTAATATGGTAATGTTTTACATAATCATACATGTATAACCCATATCCGATTGCTTACCACGTCCGGAAGAGGCTAGGGGAGGGAGGGAAGGAGGAATAAAAAGTGGAACTCAAAACCATAAATAAAAATATTTATTACTAAAAAAAACAAGTAGAAGTAGTAATAGTAGAAATAGTAATAGCAGGAAGAGTAATAGTAGTAATAGGAATAAAAGTAGGAGTAGGAGTAATAGGAGTGGTAGAAGTAGTCATAGAAATTATAGTAGTAATGGTAAAAGGAGTATTAGCAGTAGTAATAATAAGTAGAAGTAATAATAGGAGTAGTAGTAATAAGATTAATAGAAATAAGAATAGGAATAGAAGTAGTAGCAATAGCAGTAGTAATAGGAGTAGTAATAGGCATTATAGTAGTAATAGGAGTAGAAGTAGCAATAGGAGGAATAAAAGTAGCAGTAGAAGTAGTATAGTAGTAATAGAAGAAGTAGTAATAGGAGGAAGGGTAACAGTAGTAGTACTAGTAGTAAAAGGAGTCATAGGAGTAGAAATAGGAGTAGTAATAGGAGGAGGAGTAACAGAAGTAGAAATAGTAGTGATAATGGGATAATATTAGGGCATGAGGATAATTAGAATAATAGGGCAGGCATTCTCTTTGCATTTCCCTGTTTTCTGTAATGAAAGAACATGGTTCCAGAGAAATCATCATTTCACTGAGGCCTGGTGGTCCTAGCAAATTACTCAATGTTTCTGTATTTCAATGTCCTCTTCTGTCAACTAGAGATAATATTCTTTGCATCACAGCTCACAAGATGGTTAAATCATTAGATAAGCATCAGTTCTGCTACTGCTCCCAGTTTGGCTCCCTTCTATTACTTACTCTGCCCCCATCCCCAACTTCCCTCTCTTTGGACCCCCATTCCAAAAGTCCTTCATAACTTCTTGTCTTACCTTTTGGATCTCTTTACTTTCTGAATCTTGGTTTTGCTCAGTGTTATTTTGTGTCTGCCCTTTTACTTTACAAAGGTTTTTGTCCTCAGGCCCTATTAACTCAACATAACCCTGTAAGGGAAGCACTAAATGTGGGGTCAAAGGACCTAAATTCAAATCCCAGCTCTATCACTTACTATCTGTGTAACCTCTGGCAAATCACATAACCTCTCTGGGCCTGTTTCCTCATCTATAAAATGGGTTGGGCTAGATGACTTCCAAGGTCTCTCTCCTCCTTAATTCTGACAAGTTACAAGTTTTGTTTATTTCTCTTTGTGCCTTACCTTAAACAGAATGGCAGCACTCAGACACCAGTGAGCCTTCATTCACATTAGACAAAGTGACCTATGGCAGTTATATGACAGGCTTCTCATTAGAGCACTAACTGAATGGGGATGACTGAGACGATGCTCCAAGGCACCAAATGGAGGATTTCAGGTTTATAGTTTACTTTTGGAGGAGAATGAAAACACCTGAAGCCTTTCTACTGTGATGAAGTTTTAAGAGAGCTTAGTTAACAAGGATAATTAGTTGAGATTGGAAACTACCAAACAAGAAGCTTCCAAAATACCCCCCCCAAAACAGGGAATTCCCACTCTTCCCCAATGCTGTTGCTGCCTCTTCCCTACCCTAGTATCTGTCCCCCAACTTGCCATGTCCTCCTCTCAATTCAGAATGAGCTTTATCCCACTTGTCTCAAGCTTGTTGGCAGTCCTTGCCCTGGGTAAAAAAAATATTCCTAGCTGTGTCTCTGATATTCAGATCCCTACTGAAATGAAGAGGAGAGATCAAAGGAGTTTCATAGACAAAGGTCATAGTCAACAACACAATGGTGACAACCAACAGGAAAGTTCCAAAATTGCCAGCAAAGAGAAGGAAAATGAGAAATTGAGTTTGAGTTCTCCCCACTCCCAGGGATTTGACTTAGAATCCAAGGCTTCCTGGGTTTCTACTACCTTTGTCTTCACTTCCTTCACAAAGGACTAAGGGAGGACACAGGAGAGCTAAGATCTCAGCACTTTGAGCATGTCTGGGGCAGTAGCAATAAACCAAATGGGTGTGTGTTAGCCAGAGCCCAGCGGCATTCCACAGAAGACCTTGACCCACATCAGGCTCAAATCTCAAAGAATAAGCGTGATACAACTTCCAGTTGCCAGAGGTGGACCAGAAAGGTTGAGTTCTGTTCAAAGTGATTAACATCCCACAGCCAATGAGTTACCCACCAGACCTGGAGGCTTTCAGAAGCACCTGGCTGCTTGATCCAGGTGTGAGATGGTCTCTTTGACCTTAAAGAGCAGCTAAAGCTCAGAGGTCGAAAGGGTGGGTGCTTTAGGAGGTGGAGGGGGGCAGCAGTCACATAAACAGGCAGTTTTGTTGATGTCTCAAGGATTGCTAGTTGCCTTGAAGTTCTGTTAAAGTAGAATAACATATTTCTCTCTGCTGGCAGGGTCTATTGCCAGGTTTTCACAGCTGGAATGGCAAATGTGGCCCTTTCTCTTATTGTGTTTGAGTGAGTCATTTTTCAGGCATGCCCAACTCTCTGTGACCCCACTTGGGGTTTTCTTGGCAAAGATACTGGAGTGTTTTGCCATCTCCTTCTCCAGCTCATTTTACAGATGGGAAAACTGAGGCAAACAGGGTTAAGTAACTTTCCCAGAATCACTCAGCTGGGAAGTGTTTAAGGCCAGATTTGAAATAACAATAATCTTCCTGACTCCAGCTTCTATCTCTTGTAAGGGTACAAATTCAGAGGCAACTGTTTGCCTTCAAATCTAATGATTTTATTGTCATATTTTGAGGTTTGATATAAAAAGATCATACAAGTTAGAGCTGGAAGGGACTTTAGAGATTATCTGGTCCAACTCTTTCATTTTACAGATGAGGAAACTGAGGCACAGAAGAAAAAGTGACTCACCCAAGGAAATTGGACTAGGTAATAATAATAATAATAACCAACATTTATATCACACTTACTATATGCCAGGTACTGCAATAATCGATTATAATTATTATCTCATTGGACCCTCACAGTAACCCTGTTGGGTATCCCCATTTTACAGATAGGAAAACTCAGGCAAACAAAGGTTAAGTTCAGGGTCCCACAGCTAGGAAGTATCTCAGGCTGAATTTGAACTCAGGTGTATGTGGACTCCAAGCCCAGTGCTGTATACTGAATATTAAGAACTCAGATGAATATTGAGAATTAGAGAGCATTTTCAGGCATTATTAATTCAATTTGACAAAGATGTTTTTATTTTTTCTACCAACCAGGCACTGAGAAGCAGTGTAGCCTAATGGACAGCGATAACCTTGAAGTCAGAAAGACTTCACTTAAAATCTTACTTCCGACACCTATTGGCTAAGTGACCCTGGGCATGTCATTGAAGCTCTATTAACCCATGCAACTTTCTAAGACATGTTACAGAGCAGCTGCCCATCAAATGAGATATTTGTAAACCAGCTACAATTTTCCTAAATGAGGAGAATGTTAACTAAAGTCAAAGCTCATCTAAAAAGTATGAAAGACCTGGGGAGTTATATGATTTCATGAATTATTTGTGCAGCTCAGAACTTTGTCACATGGTCCCCTGAGAAGCCTGTAAGAATATGTCACCTTTAACAGTTGGGTCTGGAGCCATCCATTCCCAGTCATTCAGGCAGACACAGACACTGCTCCACTCCCAAGAGGAATGAATATTGAGTAGCAAACCCCACTACAGCATGCTAAAAGGCATCTAGACAGCACAAACCCTAAGCCATCGTTGTTGTTGTCAAGTCATTTTCAGTCATATCCAACTATTCATGAACCTATTTGGGGCTTTCTTGGCAAAGATACTGAACTGGTTTGTCATTTCCTTCTCCAACTCATTTTACAGATGAGGAAATTTCCTGGAGTGGTTCACTATTTCCTTCTTAAGTTCATTTCACAGATGAGGAACTGAGGCACACAGGGTTAAGTGACTTGTCCAGGGTCACGCAACTAGTAAGTGTCAGACATTAAACCAGCATTTAATGGGACTGCTGCTATAGGCATGGAAATGACCACCTAAGACAACGTGATCCCATGTAAAGCTGTTAAAGTCTCACTTTTAATCATTATATTTCAAGGGAAGGCTCAAGAATATAAAATGCTGTTTTTGGAAGGAAAAAATATGAGAAGTCAGATTGCATTAAGAATGAGCATGAGCTGAGGGACCTAAGTTCAGAGTTGCCGTCCTCTTTTTTCTAGGCTACATGACCCACTGCTAATTCCAGCAAAGTACCTCCCAAATGTTTGCTGTTGTTCACACCCAAGATCAGAAGAGAAGTGCAGATGATTCAGAACAAATCCCTCAGCCCTACTGGAGAAACAACTCGGAGTTCAAGTCGATTCAACAAAAATTTTTAGGAGGTCTTAATAGTGTTAGTCACATATTTATATAAAAAAGACAGCACATTCCTATTATCTATCACAGGAATGGATGCCTGCAGCCTACAGATAAGATCTAGTCCTTGGCTGGATTTCATCTGGCCCATGAGGCAAGCATGCTGAATCAAAAAGATTGCTGAACGTGGAATGAGAGATTTAGATAAATATGAGGCTCTGCCGTTGACTTCCTGTGTGGCCTTAACCCCTCTGCATCTCAGTTCCCCATATGCAAAATTAAGGAGTTGAATGAGGTGACCTCCAAGTCTTGTTCTAGTTTTAGAATGTTAACAAAAGGCAACAATCCCATTTATGCCTACAGTTGTAAAATTGCAACGAGAATTTCAAGATCTTTCAAGCAATAGTCTAAATGGCCACAAGGTGGCGATGTGACTCCATAAGAGTCTGCATGTCTCCTGTCCATCATTTTTTGTTTCCATGTCACTGAACATCAGGGCAAGTGGGAGTCAGTGTCTATGTTTCTGTAAATATGTGCCATTCTTTGTTTAGTTTTCTCCCCGCCCCCTATATTTTTCTCTCTACCTGTCCCCATCTTTGATCCAGACTGATGTGGAGTTGTTGATTTTTGCTGAATTTCAAGAACCTTAGAGATCTCCTGGTCTGGGTCCTTCGTTTCAGGGAGCAAGCCAAGGCCCAGATTGGGAAAGTGACTTGTTCAAAGTCACACAGATAGTTTAGGACAGAGACAGAGCCAAAACTCAGGGTTGTCTGAGTACTTTCTCCATGAATTCATGAAAAGTTTTATATTTTCTCTATTTTTAAAGAAAAAAATCCCTCTAGTCCTACTCTGATGTTTTGCTATGGACTAACACTGTCCCTGGGTTATTAAAGACCATGCCAATAATCAGTCAGTAGGTCAAGAGGCATTTATTAAGAATTAACTATATGCTGGGTACCATGCTAAACACCAACATACAAATAACTAGACATATCCAAGATCCATTGGTCTACATGGAAGATAAATCTATAGCTATAAGAAATAACCCCTGTGTTTTGCTTCCTTGGAAACTTCACAGCATAGATGGAAGGAAAACTATAGCTAAGCTATAGCAGCTGGGCCAATGAGGAAAGGCCTCCTGGAGAACTGAGTGTGGAAAGAAGCAAGAGCAACAGAAAAAAGCCAACTCTTCCCGTGAGACTAAGAGCACTGAATTTGGAATCGGTGACTTGGGTTCAAATCCCAGCCCTAACACTGACTCACTGTGTGAATTTGGATCAGTCACTGACCTTCTCAGAGACTCAGTTTCCCCATCAGTAAAATGAGGAGTTGGCCTCTAAGGTTCCTTCTGTATCTAAATCTAGGATTCTCTCCTCTGACACAAGGCAGCCCCTCAAATGTTAGAGTCTCTGAGAGGCAGCCTGCTTCAATACCGTACCTACCTCTGGGTCAGCAAACAGGAGAGCGAGCTCTGGCGATGTAAGCACAGGCAAGTCACTGAAGGAAGCCTTAGTTTCTTCATCCATTAAAATGGGAATGGTGATGATGATAACAACAATAATAACAATAATAATTCTTGTGCAGAAATATTGTTTCTCAAGCACTATAAATACTATGCAAATATGTCAATATGCAAGTGTGGTCAATGATTCTCTAAGCCAGTGGTTCTTACTCTGGGGTCCAGGGTCAGTGGATAGATTTTTTTTTTCAGGGAATCCATAAGTTGGAATGAGAATATCTTTATATTAACATATTTATATTTATATTATTGACATCTTTATTTTAATATAACTAATTTGTTTTGTAATCCCATGCATTTCATTTTATGTATTTAAAAAATAATTCTGAGAAGGGGTCCATAGGCTTCCCTAGACTGTCACAGGGGTCCATGATACATTTCAGAGCCCCTAAACTGAGCTAAATAGACTCAATTTCTCGGATGACCATTCCCATACCACTCACCATGCTGGATGTTTACATTTATCACTATTGAAATGTGGCCTCCAGAATTGGATGTAGTCCTCCAAATGGGATACATTACTCCAACAAAGTACAGAATTCAATGGAACTGTTACCTCCTTTGACCTGGACACTTAATATCCATTAATGCAGGGGAAACTAATGGTAATAGCAGCTGAGTCTTACTGTTGACATATTGACCTTGTGGTCAACTCAACCCCCCAGTTGCTTTTCACATGAGTGTTGTCAGGCCAACCATCCCCCATCCTCTGATATGCAGGACTGATTTTTTTAACCTAGACGCAGAACTTTACATTCATCTTGGCTGTATTGTGTTCTCTTGGCCCCAACCTATCATTCCTGTTTATTGAAATCATTTTGAATTTAATTCTGTTATTCATCAGATGAGCAATGCCTCCCAGATTTATGTCATCTACAGATATGATCAAGTGGGCCTACTTCGTCCAAAAGAATAAAAAAAATGCCAGTTGGAGCTGGGCCAAACATAGGTCTATAGCATGCTAGTAGGAACCTCCTTCCATGTTAATATAAGTCCATGAAGACTATGGATTTGTACTTGGAAGAGAATTTAGAGGCCATAGAGTCCAGGCTCCTCATGTTACAGATGGTGGTTTCAAGGCATTATGGTTAAAAAAAAATTATTTGACAAGGTCATACAGGTTATGAGAGAAGATTTGAACTCAGATCTTTAAATTCCAAATTTGATGTTTTAATCTCCCCTCCCCGTGTCCCCCTACATCACACCCCACTTCATTAGGTCACATTCTTTAGGGTAATTGTTTACCTTTTATCTCTGGGATGCCAGCATTTTTCTATCCTGTCCATGAGGGGTCCCTGGAAAATTTTGTCAAATGCACAGCCAAAGTCAGGCTGAACTAGGTGTTCTGTGTCATTTCCCAATTTGCCAGTCCAGTAACTCCATCAAGAAAGATGAGCTTAGTTTAGGATGACATTTGGGAAACTGATGCTGGCTTTTATTGATGACTCTGTTCATTTCTGAATAATATAGGAATCAGCTCAATGGATGAAAGTCCAATTTACAAATATGGCTTCTAGGAAATACCACCCCCCCCACTCTCTAATATTTTCTCTAGAAGCCCTCCCCTTTCCCATGATTCTCATATATTATTGACACTACAGTTCAATTCAGCAAAGATTTTTAAAGCACCTACTATGTTTTTTTTGTTTTGTTTTGTTTTGTTTTTTAGTGAGGCAATTGGGGTTAAGTGACTTACCTAGGGTCACACAGCTAGTAAGTGTCAAATGTCTGAGGTCGGATTTCAACTCAGGTACTCCTGACTCCAGGGCCAGTGCTCTATCCACTGCGCCACCTAGCTGCCCCTAAAGCACCTACTATGTTCCTGGCACAGTGGTAGGCCTTGAAGAGAGAGCTAAAAGTCAAGTAGTCCCTGCCCTCAAGGATTTTACAACCTACTGGAGAAAAAGCTATTTATATACAGATAAATATAAAACATATACATGAAAAATATTCAGTGATTGGGAGGGTGGGGTCGTGGAGACCATAGCCTTTGGGCCATCAGAGAAGGCCTAATGTGGGAGGTGGTATTTGAGGGGAGCTTTGTTTTTGTTTTTGTTTTGTTTATTTTTTTGATGGGGCAATTGGGGTTAAGTGACTTGCCCAGGGTCACACAGCTAGTAAGTATTAAGTGTCTGAGACCAGATTTAAACTCAGGTCCTCCTGACTCCAGGGCTGGTGCTCTATCCACTGTGCCACCTAGCTGCCTCCTAAGGGGAGCTTTGAAAGAAGCTGAGGATTCTAAGGAGGGGGTACCTTCCATGCAAAACAACCTGTTCAAAGACTCAGAGTTGGGAGATTTAAGGCTCTGTATCAATGAGATGATACTTGAAAAGTGTTTAACACAGTGTCTGACACATAGTAGGTACTTATTCCCTCCCTTTGTATTGGGAAAGTAAGTGGTTCCCATGCCCAAAAAGCTTAAAACTGTTTATCCTTTGACCCAGCAATACCACTTTGGGGTCTTTATCCCAAAGAGATCATGGAAAAGGGAAATGGACCCACATGTACAAAAATATTTATAGCTGCTCTTTTTATGGTAGCAAAGAATTGGAAATTGAGGGGATGCCCATCAGTTGGGGAATGGCTGAACAAGTTGTGGTATATGAATGTAATGGAATATTATTGTGCTGTAAGAAATGATGAGCAGGTGGATTTCAGAAAAACCTGGAAAGATGTAACGATTGGAATGATGACACCTGCTGGAGACTTATTGTAGAAAAGCTCCACCATGAGGAGAAGGCCTCTGAGGGTAAGCCATGCAGTCAAGGTCCTTTGTGTCAGGAAGTGAGGTTTGTTCCTGGGTATTGTCTATCAAGGCTACCAGCCAATCAACTTGAGGAGCCTCCCATTTCTGGGAGGAGGACACGAAGAAGGAAGGAGATGCTGGTGGGACTGTGCTTCCTCTGGCTGCGAGACATTAGCATGGTGGCAGGGAACTTCAGAAGTGGGAGATTAGGAAGGCTAGGATTGCCAGGTTATAAGAAATCTCTTCTCAATCTTTCTCTTTCTTTTGCTATCTTTCAATAAACCCTTAAAAAAATTTTAAACTCGTTTATCAGTGATTTTAGTCAGTTTCCCCAAAAAATGGGGGGGGACAGATTAGAACCCAAATTTAGAATTTTAAATTACACAAAGACTTAAGTGGACTGATGCTGAGTGAAGTGAGCAGAACCAAGAGAACATTGTACACAGTATCAACAACTTTTTGTGATGATCAGCTGTGATGAACTTGGGTCTCCCCAGCAATGCGATGATCCAAGCCGATGCCAAAAAACTCATGATGGAAAATGCTTTCCACATTCAGAAAAAGAACTATGGAGTCTGAATGCAGACTGAAGCATACTGTTTCCACTTTTGTTGTTGCTTTTTTGTTATCATTGTTTATTTTTTCTTGTTTCTTCTTTCCTTTTGTTCTGATTAATGTGGAAATATGTTTAACATGATTGTAATGTAAAACCTATATCAAATTGCTTGCTAGCCTCGGGAGGGGGGAAGGAACGGAGGGTGGGGAAAAAACTTGGAACTCAAAAATTATCTACATGTAATTGAGAAAAATTAAAATAATAAATTAATTAAAATAAATTTTAAAAACACAAAAACAAAAAATATACAAGAAAAGAAAAAGAAAAGAAAAGAAAAGAAGTGGTTCCATTTGGCTAGCCCTGGATTCTATGAGAGAAGATACAGTGAAAGCTAGTAGCCATATTGTGAAAGACTTTGAATCCCCAGTAAAGGAATGTGCATTTTGTCTTAAAGACTATAGGGAGGCATTGAAGTTTCTTTTTTAAAATAATAAATGTATCTATTTATAGTTTTGGGTTCCATTTTTTATCCCTCCTTCCCTCCCTCCCCTGTACCCTCCCTGAGGCAGTAAGCAATCGGATATGGGTTATACAAGAATGATTATGAAAATGTTACCATATTAGTCATTTTGTATAAGAAAACTTAAATAAAAGAAAACAATGAAAGAAAGTGAAAAATAGCATGCTTCAGTCTGTGTTCCATCAATATCAGTTCTTTCTTTGGAGGTGGATAGTATGTTTCATCGATAGTCCTTTGGGGTCATCTTGGATCATTGTATTCTTGAGAATAGTCAAGTCATTCACAGTTCTTCATCAAACAATATTGCTGTCTCTGTGCACAGTGTTCTCATGGTTCTGCTCACTTCACTATACATCAGTTCATACAAGTCTTTCCAGGCCTTTCTGAAATCATCCTGCTTATCATTTCTTATAGCATAATGATATTCTATCATCACACTGAAGTTTCTTGTGCTAATCAGGGGTGTGAGTAGATCTGAAGGATATCAACTTGACAGCTTTGTGAATGGAGAAGGGAGAAAGTGGAAGCAAGGAAACCAATTTAGGGGGTTATTGCCATAGTCCAGGTGACTTGGAAGATGTCTGTGAGACTGGAGAGAAGAAGACAGAAATGAGAAATGCTGCAGAGTCTGAATGGACAAAACTTAGGAAATGATTAGGTGTGAAGGATGGAAGAGAGGGAAGGGTCAAAGATAACTCTGAGATGACATTCTGAGTCGCAAGGAAGATGGTAGCTCCATAGATAGAAATAGGAAAATCAGTGAAAGGGGGAAGATGATGGGTTCCATTTTAAATATAATGGTTGGAATGCATGTGAGACATATCATTGATGTCCGAGAAGCAATTGATGATGAGGAACTGGACAGCTAGGTGGCACAGTGGACAGAGTGCCAGACCTGGAGTCAGGAACATCTTCCTGAATTCAAATCTGGCACCAGACCCTTACCAGCTGTGTGATCCTGGGCAACTCACTTAACCCTGTTGGTCTCAGTTTCTTCAGCTGTAAAATGAGCTAGAGAAGGAAATGGCAAACCACTCTAGTATCTTTGCCAAGAAAACCCCAAATGGGGTCATGAAGAGTCAGACACAAATGATAATACAACAAAAGAGACTAAGAAGGAATGGTCTGACAAATAAGAGGAGAACCAGGAGAAAACAGTATTAAAAATAAATCTAGGGAGAAAAGAAGAGAGGGTTTCCATTGGGAGAAAGTATTGGACAGTGTTAAATGCTGCAGAGAGATCAAAAGGGATGAGGGATGGATTGGATCTGACAATTAAGAGATCATTAGAATCAAGGGAGAGAGTACTTTTGTTGAGTGGTAGGATGGGAAGCCAGATTTGCAAGGCGTTGAGAAATGAGTGTCAGTGGAGGAAATGAAACCAATGAATATAGACAGCTTTTTTCTGAGAGTTCAGCTGTAAAAGGTATGGGAAATGACAGCTTGAGGGGATAGTAGAGCCAAATGAAGAGCTTTTAGGGAAGGGGGAGATCTGGGCATGTTTGTAGGAAAGAAAGAGTAGATAAAGAGTTTGGAGATTAGAAAAGGAAAGGGGCCAGTTGTGGGGAGGGGGCAATCTGTTGAAGAAAATAGAATGAAGGGAACAAGTAGGGGATTGACCTCAGCAGCAAGAAAGACCACCTCTTCTTCCACAATTGGACATATGAGGAGAAATTCAGTGATTTTGTTATCATTTCTACAATTTCTTTCATTATTAGAAAATGGAAAAAAATCCACATCCTTGGCTAGGAAAATTTCCTTTGGTAATTTGGTAGATTTGTGATTACATTGAAATAGTTACTTTCGCTCTCTCTCTCTCCCTGTTGCCATGGATTATAATGCCTCTTATCACCTGCAATTCTTGCCATATCTTTCCAGAAATCCTTCAGAGAGGATTCACATAGTATTCTTTTAATATTTCTGGGCTACCAGTGTACCACTTCAGCTATCCATTGGAAATACATGCACACACATATACATATGTACACATACATGCACATGTATATTGTATAGCATATGTATATACACTCATATGTAGTTATTACCACATAACCAGTCCAAGTTATTTATCTAGTATTTAATATAGTATCCATTCAGACCCAAGGTATACAGTTTGCATAAAAGTTCTGCATGGTATCCTGGTTACCTACCCAATACCAGTAAGTTAATGTTAATATGCCAGACTACAGTGGAGAGAACACAAACTGTCTAGGAAGACTGGAACAGACTCAAAAATTCACACAGAGAACAAAGCCAGAGAACTCTCTAAAACTCATGTTGTTGACTAGGGTAATATTTTGTTGTGACTTATTTCTGCCTTCCTTGAGTATATAGGGAGGCAGCAAGTCACTGTGTTAATCATCCAGCGAGGGAGTCCAATTAGCTAAATACAATATGTGAACTGGCCACTATGAGGCTCCCTACTTGAACTTTGAGCCTAGGTCTCATCAATTTCTAGAGAATTCCTGAGGGAATAGCTGCCTTACAACAGGATCATGCCCCCATTGGCCACTAGAGGGAACTCAAATCTGCAAGCACCTAGGCAGCTTGCTACAATATGGTAGCTACCTTTCAGCTCTTGTCTTTAAAGAGTCTTTTGTTAACTCTTCATTGGTTGCTTCCAATTTAGCCTAGGAGAAAAAAAATAACATTTTAAAATGTGAAATACATTATTTACATATTTTATTCCTAGCACCCGTTCCATGAAATATATCATTCTCAGGCCATTTTCCAATGAATTCACAGATTCAGAGGTTTAGCATGCTATTATCATAGAATAAAATGAAAGGAAAATCGACCAAATAATCATACATGGAAACATTAACCACAACCTTTTCCTAGACCCATTTCTGAATCCTTTCCAGGTCTTTGGTTTGCATGGGGAACTCCTAACTACAACCACCACCAACCCATTTATTCCCTATAAATGGGAATAGGTAGAAGGGACATGTATTCCCAGTCACAAGCTCATGGACTATTAAGTAGAGTGACTCCCCCAGTTTCACTCACTCCACAAAATTCATAATAACCAACTGTTATGAGCAATGCTGGATCTCTTTTCTCCTCACGGCTCCAAGTCTAGTCCTAGTTCCCAGGCACAAATGATATTCTTGGTGATAGAGCTTCTGTCTCTGTTGCCAACTCTCAGAAGAAGACCCAATCTAATACCAAGGGGAGAAAAAGAGTGAGCACAAAGCACCTTTATCCCTTCCATTATCATGTGGTCTCTGCCCCTGTCCATATGAGAGGGAAAATAGAATTATTTGTAACCATCAGGAATTGTTCTGTCAATCTCTCTCTCTCTCTCTCTCTCTCTCTCTCTCTCTCTCTCTCTCTCTCTCTCTCTCTCTCTCTCTCTCTCTGTTTTCTCTCTGCTTTCTCTGTTTCCCCTATGCTTTCTCTGTGCATTCTCTCTCTCCCTCTCCCCTCTATTTCTCACTCTCTTGATCTTTCTCCCCAAGTAGAATTTGAACCTGATTTTCCCTAACTCCTAAGCAAGCACTCTGTTATCTCTCATGCCCCTTTCAGCTCTAAAATTCTGATTCTATTTATGTTCTTTTCCCAGAGAGATCCTTCCACAGTATGTTTATAGGCCTATGATGTGTTCTTTCTCTAAAGCAGCTTTCTGAGCCTTCACAATCTGCACTTTGCCTGTATCAAAGATGTGAATTTAGCCTAATACAAATATACCACATGATTTCAATGACATTGTCATCATCATTCCACACTTGGTGATTGTAAGCCATGTGACCAAACAGGAATAGAACATGAACAGGATTAGCCTCCTGCTCAGGAGGCTCACCAAGAAAATATGGCAGACAGATAGGATCCAGAGCCAAGGGGAAAATGTGAAATATATTTTGGGGGAAAGTATGTTGCAGAGAGTCTAAGTTCTCAAAGATTCCACCTTAGCTATTTGGAGGCTAAGCTTTTTTAGACAAAGTGGAGCAGACAAGTGAAATGTTTGTTTATCCAGATAATTTAGGTCCCAGGCCAAACTAGATGGGACTGTATGGACTTGGTGAAAAATATGAATCTCAACAATTTTGAAGAAAGAAAAAGAGGGAGGAAAACTAACAACTAACAATTGAAAAGCATAGTATAGAAAAATATACATTCTTGTTTCACTGTGTTTATTTTTTATTCTCTCCAGCCCAATCCACTTGCTAAAAATGGGGAAAAAGCACAATGAAAGACCAGCATATTAATGTGTATGAGTCCATTGCAAGGCAACCCCCAAAGCTTATTAAGGCCATACTCACATGAAAGGAGGAGGGAATGAAGCCTGTTTCACATATTGTCACAAAGCCATAACGCTAGAATAAAGAGAAAGCGAATTCTCTACCAATTATGAAAATGTACAGGATTAAACTGGTGGTTGTAGCAGACCTGACTGGCTGGGGCTGCATCTGCTCTCCAGCAGGGGCCAAATATAGCTCACTCTGGGTATTTAGGAAAAACAACTTTTAAAATATAAATGAGGACTATAAAATCATCACCTGATTACCCAATAGAAGCAGGGGGGAGGGGTAGGAAGATGGATGCAGAAAACAAAGTGTGTGTCACTATAAAGAACAATCAGGGAAAGGAGAAGCCAACAGGTCCAACAGAAGATCAGGTATTCTAGGAGATATTCTAAGTCAATTAACATCATGGTACAACAGAAAAACATAGTGGGCTGGGCCTTAGAAGACCTGACTTCACATCCTGATTCTGCTACCATCTAGCTATGTGACTTTGGGAAAGTCATTTAATCTCTCTACTATTGGTTTTCTCTGGCAGTAAATCAGTCAATCAACCAACATGTATTTATTAAGCACCTACTATGTGCTGAGAGACAGTTGGATTAAGACTAGACTTGAAGCCAAGAAGATCTGAGTTCAAGACCTCTTTGACACATGGTAGGTGTTTGACTCAGAGTGAGTCACTGAACTTAGTGTGCTGGATAACTCCTTAAGAATATAAATTGCAGGGGGGCAGCTAGGTGGCACAGTGGATGAAGCACTGGCCCTGGAGTCAGGAGGACCTGAGTTTGAATCCTGCCTCAGACACTTGACACTAGCTGTGTGGTCCTGGGCAAGTCACTTAACCCCTCATTGCCCTGCAAAAAAAAATATAATAATTAAAAAAGAATGTAAGTTGCAGAGAAGGATCTGAGTTGCATGGTAGAGGAGTTTCCTCATCCAGGAGTTCCCCATATCTGTGAAATTACAAGTCCAGTTCTTCTCCCTAGAAGCAGATTAGATAGACTTCTAAGGTCCCTTCCACTGAAATCAATGATGCCATGATCTGCGGGGCATCCATCACGTACAAGGGCGGAGCCATGCCCAACAGCCCAAATCAGGCTTATTTGGCATATCCTGGCCAAGCAATTCAGGCCCCTTCCCAGACCCTGTCCTTCTACTTCCATTGTCTCTTTGCTGGAGTTCAGATGGAAGGCTTTTTAGGACCTGAAGCATCCAGCATGTCACCTCCATCCCCCACGTCAGCTTCCCTGGGTGAAGTTAGTCAGACATGGAGGCAATCAAACATGCTGCTTTAAGTCAGCATTATTCCAGCCAAAGGGAAAAGGGAGAGCACTTAGAAATAAACAACATGGCTAGCAAAGTGGATCTGTTTGCTGGGTCGGTTTTAATTTCTTTCACAAAGGGATGGGAAAATGTATGGGGTCTAATCTGTGGGCAATTGCCTTTTGGATGCAAAGCAAGCACAATCCATGTTTCTCTCTGCCTCTCTCCCTCTTCCCTAGCTCCCCCTCTCTAGTCTCCCCTCCCTTCTCTCTTCCCATCCTTCTTTCATTCTCTCTGTGTCTCTCTAGTCCTGTCTCTGTCTCTGTCTCTATCTCTGTCTCTGTCACTGTCCCTCTCCCTCTCTCCTCTTTGTGTCTCTTTCTGTCTCTGTCTCTCCCCCATTCCATCTCTTTATCTCTACCTAAATTTCGCCCTAGTTTGAGAGTTAATCACTTACCCGCCCCCTCTCCATTCCACCTCCACTCACCAGCCCATTTCAATAATCTCCTAATAGCTCTCCCTGTATCCCAACCCATCCTTCACAAACCTGCTAAAGTGATTTTCCTAAGTATAGCTCTGACTACATCACTCCCCTGCTCAATAAACTCCAATTTCTCTCTATTGCCTTGAGGACATGACATAAACTCTTCCAGTTGGTTTTGAAAACCCTTTTGCATCCTGCCCCCAACCTCTCATTCCAACCTCATGCTCCATGATTCCCCTTTTTCATTCAGCATTCCAGCTTGATTGTTCTCCTCTTGCTCACATGTGGTATCTCCCCTCCCACCTCTGCAAAGGCTGTTCTCCATCTCTGCCATGCACACCTCCACCTGGTGGAATCCCTTACTTCCTTCAAGATCCAGCTGAGTCTCCAGCTTGTACACAAACAAGCCTTTTCTGATCCTCTCCCAGCTGCTAGTGACCCCACCCCTAAATTACCTTTTATTTCACATAAACTTTGTTATGTAAGTGCTGTCTCCTCCAAAAGAATTTTAGTTCCTCAAAAGCAGAGATTATTTCATTTTTGTCTCTGCAATCCCACAATGCATGTGGCACACTTTAAGTAATTAACAATGTTTGCTGACTCATTGATTGATTGAAGAGAAAGAGCTGATAAGGAATAGTCATTGCTAGCATTCACTTATAGAGTACAATGTAAAGGAGGCTTTCCTGAATGAGTTTTCTTTTAACCATATTCCTATGAGACTCAGAAAGCCTGTCACTTGTCCATGGTCAAAGACCTAAGTTAGTCTATGAAGGACTCAATACTCTCCCCACAGTCTTCAGATTCCCATCTGCAGTCTTTTCACTTCATCTCATTGCCTCTGCTCACTTCTGAAATTTAAGGCGGGGCAGCTAGGCAGCGCAGTAGATAGAGCACTGTCCCTGGAGTCAGGAGTACCTGAGTTCAAATCCGGCCTCAGACACTTGACACTTACGAGCTGTGGGACCCTGGGCAAGTCACTTAACCCCAATTGCCTCACCAAAAAAAAAAAAAAAAAAGGAAGAAAGAAAAGAAATTCAAGGCAAGGAGGCTATTTCTGGACATGGCCATTGGGTTCCTTAATGTTCTAACTAGCTGATACCTACATTAAAGAGTCAATATTTGGAAATAAAATACATAATATTTGCATAGCAAATATTTTCATATCCATACTCTATTTGGAGGCAGCTTGGTAGACTGTCACAAACATTCATTTTGGAATCATGGGGGACCAGAGTTCAAACCCTACTAGTAGTGTGACTAAGGACAGGTCACTTAACCTCGCTCCAAGTCTCAGTTTCTTCACCTGTTAAAAGGGAAAATCTTATGCCTGTAGTGGCTACCTTTGAGAATACTATAGTGTCTGAAGAATTGGAGTTGAGCATCATCTGAAGGTCAAAGAAGAGGTTCATGGTGAATGTGAGTAGACTGCATTATAGACAAGGGATTACTCAGGAGAAGTGGCATAGATGATGCCAACAGAGAAATTAAGGTTGAAAAATCAAATGGACGCAGTGTGGTACAATTGGAAACAGAGGACGCCTATTCAAATCACAGAATGCTCCCTACCTCTGTGATTCTAAGCAAGTAACTCAGCTCTCTCCAACTCTATTTCTTCTGGGTGCCTTCCAGCCCATGACCTCTGATTCTATGAGAAAGATCATTCCCGTAGCAAAAATAAAGGATGATCAGTTATCCACATACTCTATTGGCATCCTCTCAATGTCAAGAGAACATCACAATGTCACCCAGCACATTCAGTGAGCCCCCATGGGGGCACTTATGGGAAAACATGGGCAGGAACTTCACAGGATAAGCAGGAACACAGGGGTTATGGCCTTCATTGCTGAAGGAAGTAGCCACATGGACGAAATCTCAAATCTGCGGGAATATTGGAAACCCTTCTTCCCATGGCAGCACCCTTACTATAAGGACCAAACAAGTGAATGTTGCCAGCTTTAATGCTACATCCATGCGAGCTATTATTATAATCATTTAATACTCATATTAGATAAATAATGTGAGTATTTCTATTTTGATGACAAGGCAACTGAGATCCAATAAGATGAATTGTTAAGTTTAAGGCCTCACATCTGATAAGTGGCAGGACTGGGGATTGAGAACCAGGTATCCAAACTTCTCTGTATATAACATCGGTGTCCTAACACCTATTTCAACAACAACTTTCTTCCTACTATACCATTTGTTGTTGGTCAGTTCTTTTTAATTGTGTCTGACTCTTTGTGACCCCATTAGGGGTTTTCTTGGCAAAGATATTGGAGTTCCTTCTCCAGCTCATATTATAGGTGAGGAAACTGAGGTAAACTGGGTTAAGTGACTTTCCCAGGGTCACACAACTAGTAAGCATCTGAGGCCAGATTTGAGTTCCAGATCAGGCTTTCTGACTTTGGTCCAGGTACTCTGTGCACTATGGTGCCACCTAGATTCCCAGTATACCATACTACCTCCCAAATGAAAAGTACACACACACAAAGAAGAAGTGACCAGCTTTGCCTTAAGCAAATATCAGGGCAAGGTAACATAGACTCCAGATACTAACTGAAGAATTAGAGATCTGGGCCAAGATCTTGCACCAGTTCACAATCTCTGTCCTGATGGGAAGCATTCAAACCTTTTCAGCACATCTGCAAAAAGCTTTACCTGCCACACACCAAAGAGGATTTTCAGGTATCAAAGGCTCACGTGGAAGGTTCATGCCACATTCTGAGCCCTCCGTGTACCCACGAATCAATTGCAAGAGTACCTTGAGGTTTCCAAGTGATATTTCATTTTTTGCCTCTCTGCTGATAAAGGCAGGAGGGGATCACAAGTCATCAATAGCCAGACACTGTTTTTCCATGCCTGGAATATTATGAAATAGGCTGAAATGTTGAAAAAAAAGATTATTAAGGGGAGAAAAGTAGTAAAACAGATGTTGAATACAAAAATGGAATTTCCCATTGGATACAGTAATTGTTGGGCTCGGGAGAATTTGTCTGCATAATACTTCTTCCCCCTGAAGAGCTTTTGATGTATTTTCTACCTGGTCATTGACTTCCCCCCAAACCCCCGGAAAAAAGGTTCAACCTCTTTAGGGAGTTATAAATTATTCTGTTTATTACTATAGTCTATAATATGCTACATATCATTTTTAAAGTCTATAGACTTTAAGCAGACACTTATTCCAGTCTAAGCATTTAGCAAGTGTCACGACACCTTTCATGAACTTTAACAACAGCTTTAGAGGGCTGGGTTGAGCTTATAAACCAAGAACTGAAATTGGACTCAAATATTTCCATTTAAGTTTTTTTTTTTTTGGTTGAATGAAGTGTTCCCAAGGACAGATTCCAAACAGCTGTGTATGTACTGTCTAGTAATGGTCCCATCCAAAGCATTTATTAAACACCTACTATGTGAAAAGTATTGGAGATAATAAAACATAAGTCAATAACCATTTGTCAGACATGTTACAATGAGGATTCCTTTTGTATATGAGTTGAACTAGTGCTCAATAAGTCTCCCCTA